>NC_041336.1:7015674-7315674 GCF_004354835.1 Perca flavescens | reverse complement strand
GTTGCCACCACCATGCTTGACGGTGGGGATGGTGTTCTTTGGGTTGTACTCGGTGTTCTTTGCCCTCCAAACACGACGAGTTGAGTTGAGGCCAAAAAGTTCTATTTTGGTCTCATCTGACCACATCACCTTCTTCCAGGCCTCTTCTGAGTCGTCCAGGTGGTGAATGGCGAACTTCATGCGGGCCTGTACATGTTTCTTCTTGAGCAGGGGCACCTTTGCGTGCGCTGCAGGATTTCAATCCATGACGGCGTAGTGTGTTACCAACCGTTTCTTTTGTAACTGTGGTCCCAGCTGCCTTCAGTTGATTCATCAGTTCCCCTTGTGGTTTTGGGATGATTCCTCACCGTTCGCATGATCAGGGACACCCCACGAGGCAAGATCTTGTGTGGAGGCCCAGACCGAGGGAGGTTGGCGGTGGTGTGGTGCTTCTTCCATTTCCTGATAACTGCACCGACAGTTGATCTTTTTCTCTCAAGTTGCTTTCCGATTCTCTTGTAGCCCATCCCAGCCTTGTGCAGATCAACAATCTTGTCCCTGATGTCCGTAGAGAAAGCTCTTTGGTCTTGCCCATGGTGGTGATGTTGGATGCTGGTTGTTTGGGTGTTGACAGGTGTCTTTTATACAGGTAACGAGGTGAGGCAGGTGTATTTGATGTAGATAATTGGTTCGGATTGGGGCTGTGTCTTAAAGAAAGACTAACTGGCTTGTAGGAGCCAGAATACTTGCTGTTTGTCCAGGGGGTCAAATACTTGTTTTTCCTAATCAGATGGTTATCAATTTTAATAAATTCATATGATGTGATTTTCTGGAATTTTCTTTGGGATTCTGTCTTTCACTGTTAGAATGTACATATGATTAAAATTGTAGATTTTTGCATTCTTTGTAAGTGGGCAAACCTGCAAAATCAGCAAGGGGTCAAATACTTATTTCCCCCACTGTACATTTTTTTTCCGCAAAATACGAAAGTTGAGGGAGCACAAAATACATATAACTCAAGTGGGTGGCTGACGGTGAGTTCTGATTGGCCGTTACAGGTGATGGAGGCGGAGCACACAAAGACGAGAAGCGAGCTGGTGCACAAGGAGACGGCGGCCAAATATACGGCAGCAATCGGCCGCATGAAGCAGTTGGAGAAAAAACTCAAACGCACTATCAACAAGTCCAAGTAAGTGCCTCAGTCTGCTGTTGCACTGCAACAACAACAACAACATCAGGTTTTACAGCTTATTGATGCTGTGACAGAGAGGGAAAGAGTGGGTAACATGCACTCTGGCAGCCATATTGGAGCTCTGCAGCTTCTAGAGCTGAGAGCATTTTCACTTTTAAAACCTGGTTGTTGTTGTAAAGTTTAAGGGCCACTGTTTTAGAATAAAGTTGACAATTTTGAGAATAAACAAATATTGTGAGGAAAAAGTCAAGAAATTAAAATCAGTCTGAATATCTTTCCTTTATTTGACATGTTGATTGTTTTAAACTGTTTACTAAATATTATGACTTGAATATTCTGACTTTTTTCTTGAAAAAATTTGAAACTTTTTCCACAAAAAATAAAATACAACTTTATCCCCAAATGACTTTATTCTGGTAAGAAAGTAACTTTTAATAACACAATAACACATTGTCCTACTGTACTTCCACCAAAGTTCCCGACTCAAACGTTTCATTTCAACGTTAATTTGATAATTGTGACTGCAAATGCTGTGTTGCTGTTGAATCTAATCAGTGCTTCTTAGCTAGCACATAATCCTATATATTGTGCTAACATTAAAAACCATAGTTAAGGTCGACTTGACAAGCATGTTCCAGGGTTAAAAATGTTGTGTATTTAGAAACTTAAAACTACCTTATCAAAGTATTTATTTGAGATTACTGAATGGAGCTACACCACAGTCATACACATTTTCAGCTATCAGAATACTTTATTTATAAATTGTTTAGTTGTAGTTGCTCACAGTCAAATTCAAGGTTACAATAAGAGTAGGAGAAGAGCGAGTCAATAAGTGTATAAAGTAACATAATGTACCATAGCTACAGTGCAAGAAATAACAACGTTAAGTAGAATTAAAGTAAGATTAGGTTAAAACGATGATGTTGCTAAAACAGTGGATTGTACAAATGCTTTTGTAGTACATTGAGATGTGAGCTAGATCTACAAAAAAAAAATGAAGCTCTAGTTTCTTGGCTGGTTTTATATTTAGACATTATGACTGGCACGTGGTCACAGCGAGGTGCCGTGCCTCGAAACCAGACTGTCGGTGCACAGCTGACTGCCGCTGGGTGATGAGCCACCGAAACACCTTCTAATTAGGGCTGGGTTGAAATAATCGATTCTCCAATTAGAATCCGTCTTTTCTTTCAGTGATCTGATACCAAGTAATAAAATCCAGAAATCAAGCAGGGAAACGTGTTCTCAGTCCTAACCACATCCACCTGCTTTGTTTATTTAAAACAGTCAGATGTTAAAGAGGGAAGTCTGATTATAGTCTGTTACAGTCACACGGTGATGCTCCCCTGTAATATCACAAGTTTAACACGTGTTTTAGCTGCCATCCCAAAACTTCAAAATGAGTCATGCTCCAGGTGACATCTGTGAAATGAAAAAATGACGAATAGAAACTCCAGGAATTCCCCTCTGCAATATTTCTCATCACCTCTTGTTATGTCTGCACAAGACTGAGCTCATTTCTCACACAGTTTTAAAAAATTTGAGAAGAGAAAAATTGTCATTCATTGGCTCTTTTTTTTTTTTTTTTTTTTTTTTTTTTTTTTTGACTTATTCACTGATTTGTCACTTTAAAATACCCACATTTAAAAAAATAAAAAAAAACAAGCTAGAGATAATGAAAATACATTTTCACCTGAATTGTGTGTCTGCAAATTGGTTGTGCTCTCTGCTGCAGAAACAGTTTAGACTAATGTAGCTCAGAAAATGCTATTGGTATTGAAATGGGAGGATACAAATGAGAAATGAGAAGCTGGATTCCCTCGAAGGAAGTTAAAGAGAAGATGGTTGTTTGTAAGTTTATTTGATTAGGACAATGCACATTAATCAACATTTCTGTAAATGCGCCAGTGTTAGCCAGTGGGCTAATTTTCAACTGTAGTCCTAGTATGCATGTCTTTATGTTAAACTGCACTCTGTTTGCACTGCAGTTTTTTTTTTTTTTATTTTAATAATTTATAGAAGCCCAGGAACACTCAAACTTCGGGTATCTGAACATCCAATGGAAACGCAGTTCATGAAGGCACTGACGATGACATCGCATCTCACTTTCTTTTCATTAACGGGCTGTCAAGACCTTGAGGTTCATTAAAGCGGAGAATTTAGAGCTCAGGGGGAACGTTTCAGAACTTAACCGTCAGTAAAACTTAACTTTAAGTTCTGAGGAGTTGCATAAGACCCTCCCTGAATCCCCACGTCTATAGCTTATCGCTCAGAGCGTGTAATAGGCCGTGTCAGCCTCCCACTGTTAGTGATGCTTTCCAGAAGTGCATCTCTGGCCGAGTCCAGTGAATGTACAGACTTGCTGACAGTGATAGATTAACCGTTACTAAAAAGTCTGAAACAGTATTTCAAAGATGGCTAAAGCCCCTTTTCCAGCTGGACAAAAAAAAAATAAAAAATATCTGGCTTTTGTCTATTAGGAAAGGTTACAATCTGCATTCATTCCCAAGACAAACAACTCTGCAGTTTTACTTTTTTTACTCAGCTAAAGACGGGGGCGTCGGACTGGGGGGAAAAGGAGGACTGAGGACCCAGGGCCCTGATGTGAGAAGGGCCCAAAAAGATACTAGAATGAATAGCTGTTGAGGGGCCCATAGAAGATGCCTTTCTACAGGGCCCAGAATTTGGCTAAAGATAGTAGTTGCTTGGCAGATTCATAGTTAACCTACAAATCATAATGATCAGTTAATAAAATAAAATGCTTTGTTAAAGCTTAATCCAACCAACTGCATAAACAGTATCTTAAAATCACTTCCCCTCAATCAACTACAACATAAAAATGATGCTTAAACGTTGCTCTAATAATCAGTAACAATAAACCAATAATCCTCTATTATTATTATTATTATTATTATAATAATAATAATAATAATAATAATAATAATAATAATAATAATACTCAGGGCCAATTTTGGCACTTCAAGTGCATTTTGCTGATATTTACATACTTTTATTGGAGTAAAACTTTGAATGCACTGCAGGACTTGTAGTGGAGTATTTTAACTTTGTCGTATAGCAGATGTAAAGAAAGCATCTGAATCCTTCTTCCACCAACTCCACATTAGTTATATTGTCAATTCTATACTTGAAAGGTCACTGAAAGCAGGTATGGGGACGTATTCTTTTTATAAAGCAGAGTATAAAACCTGTATTTCTTACTTGTGACTTAACAACCACTTGGTTCAGTATAATGGTTTTTGTTTTTCTGGATCCAGTCTTGGTGAATTTTCGGCTGCAGCCCTGCTGTGTGTCACCTCAGCAGGTTGTTAATCCGCTCTGCATCGTTCACTCATCCAACATCGCAGCGCCTTTATCTCGCTCTCCTCCGCCGGGTTGCCATGGTGATGATGTGCTCTTCTTCTGGGTCTTTTTCCCCTCCGATCTAACCGTCTCTCTCTCTCTCTCTCTCTCTCTCTCTCTCTCTCTCTCTCTCTCTCTCTCTCTCCTGACCTCTCCTCCTCTGCAGGCCCTACTTTGAGATGAAGGCGAAGTACTATCTGCAGCTGGAGGTACGTGACAGCGGCTCAGCTGCAGGTTTTTTTTCTTTCTTCCTCCCGCTCGACCCCATTGATCCCCTCTGAATGTTACGAGGCCACTGTTATGTCTGCCACTGTTGACGTAGCTGTGCTCGAGCTCGACCAAGGGCGAAAAACCTCGACCCGAACCTTGAGAATCTGTTGACTCGCCGTGTCACGCTGCATGCTGTTGTTAAGTCTGTGCTTTAGGCTGTGAGCTGAGGGCTTTTTCTCTGACTCAGCACAAATTGCAGCTGTTAACAGTTTGTCAGAGGTGGGATGAGTACACAAATAACAATAAGTAAAAGTACTGTTACTTTGAATAACTTTTACTTTAAGTACAAGTAAAATTACCGGTATAAAAATCTACTCATGTGAAAATAAAAAGTAGTATACTTTTTTAAATTTATACTTTTTTAATATCTTATAACACACTTTTGATTTTAGTTTGTTGACAGATACAAAACACTGTTGGAGACCTTTTTATATTAACTTTTTGTTTTGGTAACACTTGAGTTGAAGGTATCTACATTAGAGTGACATGACACTGTCATGACACATGAACCCTAACCCTAACTTGTCATGACAAAAAACGAATGAGAAGCGATATGTCATAAATGTTTATGACTTGTTTATAATGTTTATGACACGTTCATGACAGCGTCATGTCACTCTAATGTAGATACCTTCAAGTACAGTGTAGCCCTTTTTGTTTGACTCAGTGACGGATGTAGTTTTCAAAATGTATCAAAGTACAAACAACAGATTTTAAAAACAACTTTAAAAAGTAAAAGTGCACAAAACTCCTAAATTACAGTAACGTGAGTAATCCATTTTGTTACTTTCCACCTCTGGGGTTTGGTAGCAACAAAGAGCACTGTGACCGTTAACATTGGCGTGGGTGCTGTTAATCCATTAAGCATCAGCTAATAAGTTAACGAATGTAGCATTGCTTCGATTTTGGCTGCCTGTTTTATCCTATGGAGTCCTGAAAGTCCCGAAAGTTAATCTTTTTTTTTTTTATCTTGCACATAAGTTCATTTACTATAAATTCATATGCGTTTCTCACAACTTCAGACCTTATACTGACTATGCTTCAGACGCACACAGCGCCCATGTAATGGAGAGAACTAATCGAGCTAAAAAAAGTTTTATTTTCTACGGCGCCCCAACAAGATGATAACCTGTGCACGCAAGATACAACATATCACCTTATGGGACTTTAGAGGCTCCAGAGTTTTTCATATAAACTCCACAGCGCTGTTGAGATCCATCTGGCAATGCAACACTAGGAAATCTCTAAGAAAAATGTATCTTTAGAGAGATGTTTATGTTTCACTACTTCCCAAAGAATGCACCTGCAGTCAGCTGTGATTTGCAGCAGTTGCAGTGGATTCCAATAGAGACCCAGTGTCAAAACATATCAAAATATCTACCGCGGTATAATCCACCTTTCTTCTGTTGAGTCATGTGTTCAACACTTTTCACAACATTCACACTTTTCCCCACAACGGAGTTTAATACACAGCGGCATGTCACAAAGTAGCTTATTTATTGGAATAAATCTCCAATCATCAATTATTTGAATCATTGGAACTTCAAAAAACCAGTCTACAAAGCATGGCCTTTTACTTCACCATTGTTTTTACTGCTTCGATGCTCTCATTTCCAGTGCTAAATGCCAGTGAAGTCGGCTAAACTATTTGCTTTTTTACAATGAAAGAAAATCTATATCTAAGTGTTCAAAGTATTGGCCCAATGTGGTGATTCAAAGTCATGGATGTTTTCGATGCTGTGTTTGACTCTGGGTCTTTTGGAATTTCTGAATCTGTCGTTAATCCAAGCTGACAACAGCTGTGGTTGTCCACGAAGAATCAGCCCATGTTTTAGAGATGTTACTCATCACCTACAGGTGACTTGTGAATCTGAAAAGACCGAGATATGTACACATTGTTTTGACAGATTTATAAAGCCGCACTTACACCTGATTCTGTTTTTATAACGCTCAATCACGAACGAGCCACATGTCCTCTCCCACTGTTGGCCATAAATAGATGTAGAAACACACGGAATTATTGATACTGTTGATGCAAGATTCCAGAATGAGTATCTGTGCAATCTGGCGGCGTTTGTTTTCCATCTGTAGTCCACGATCTTCCTCATCACCCCTCCTCTCCTCCTCCTCCTCCCAGAACCTGAAGAAGAACGTGGACGAGCGGCAGGCCAGGCTGTCTCAGGCCAAAGGCGAGTATAAGACGGCGCTCAGGAACCTGGAGAAGATCTCAGACGAGATCCACGAGCGACGGCGGAGCTCCACGATGGGCCCCCGGGGGCGCGGCGTGGGCGCCGAGGGGGACAGCGTTTCCGGGGACGACATCTCCAGTTTTAAGATGGAGTCAGACGGAATGTCCAGTGAGTACAGAAACACAGTCATTCTACCTTCTCACGCTTCACCGCAGGGCTCCTCAAAGTCCAGACCACGGTCCGCATCCGGACCAAGTGGACCCGTCCTACACCTCGCCTTATGAATACAGTACCTTAGGAAGTGGAACGCTTTTCTATTTGGAAATCAATTTCTCTCCATCAATAAATTGTTAGTGGAGTTGTATAACAAAAAATCGACAAAAACGTCCAAAAAAAAGGCATTAACCCTTGTCTTGTCAACCATGCACGTTTTTTTTTGTCCAAACTTTAAAATTGAACCTTTTTTTTTTTTTTTTCAACGTTTTGGTCATCTTTTTCGACAATTGTCACTTTTACCAATGTTCCTGAAGCTTTTCATGCTGTTTTTGTCACTTTTATACAAGTTGTTATACAATGTTTTTGTCGTTTTTTTTTTTTTTTTTTTTTTTTTTTTCGTGCCTTATTATGTTTGTGGTTTTTTCCCCCACGTTTTTATAGCTTTTTTTGTCACTTTTTTCAACGATCTTTTATCAATTTTTTTTTGGGGTCTATTTCTGATATAGAAACTTTTGGAAAGTGGGTCAAATTTGACCCGAGGACAACAGGAGGGTTGGAACATTGAAAAAATCGCAACAAAAAAGTCAAAATAAGGGGAAGAAAAAAATCCGTCAAAAAGCAGCTAAAACTTCCTTTTACCCCACTGAAGCTGAGAATACTGCTGTACTTTTTGCATGAACCTAAAAAAGAAGGTACCGTTGGGCACCAGTACCAAATTCCATGTAACGTTACCCAAATTGGTACAAAAGTTGAGCAGGAAAACCAAGTACTCAACTTGAATAAATGTTGCTTAGTGAGTTCATTAAATGTTGTTTTGTTATTGCCAATTGTTCGGGACCTCTGACCTGGAATTAAAATCAGATGCAGACCTTTTGAGTGATATGTTTGAGAACTCCTTTTACACTTAGTGCTCTTTGGTCGTGGGAGTGACTCCGATGTTTGTTCTGATGAGATAAAAGGCTAATTTGTAAACCTTTCCATCTCACTGCTCTGCGGTCGACCTCGACAGTAACAGCTGCTGACATTCTAAATGTCAAGGTTCTGCTGGAATGAGATTTAGTTGTCGTTTTGTTCTCATTTATTCTCCTTTAGTGTTAAATGGTGTAGGCAAAGTAACGTTTACAATAGCACAGGTGGAACATGTTATATGTGAGAGGTAAAAAGATCGGCAAATGTATTCCTTCAGCAGAGATGGATTTTTGTAAGCCTCTATTGCTTTGTGCTGATGAAAAGATCAACACTGTGGCTCTTGCAAAGCTGCTATTCCACCTAGAAGCACTTGTGATGTAAAGAGGAGCGACGCTGACGTCGGTATATAGGGTTGAGAAAACTCAGAGCTTTTTTCCCCTGTTTCCATGAATTCCTGATTTGTGATTCTTGGAAAGTCTGACAAGGGCCAAAGTGTCAAAGGAGTTTAGAGAAAAACCAAAACGACTGCAGGACAGCAGACTGATTACTGATTACATTAAAAGCTGGACTTAAAAATTAGTTTAAACGTAGAATTGGGTGTCAAGGCATTTGCTTTAAATCTGCCGTGAAGTGAGACACACGGAACGGAAAGCAGATAACTCAAAGACTGTAGTCGAGCTGCAAAGATGAATCGATTAACCGATATGAAAAAAAAAAAAGGTCCAAATTCTCTGATTCCAAGTTCCTAAATGTGAATATTTTTCTAGTTTCTTCACTCATCTGACAGTAAACTTACAGTGCTCAGCATAAGTGAATACACCATGCTAAAGTTGACTAAAAAGAGGAATAAAAAAATCATCTTTTGGAAATTGATCTTAATGCCTTCATTAAAAGAAAAAGAAGAAACATCCAGCCTTTAAGGACACCAATTTTCTATGTGAATGAATAATGTATTTTAAATAAATAAATGTTCTTCCTTAAAATACAGGGGCCATAATTCCCATAGAGGCAGGCAGATTTTTATTTTTAAAGGCCAGTTATTTCATGGATCCAGGATACTATGCATCCTGATAAAGTTCCCTTGGCCTTTGGAATTAAAATAGCCCCCCCACATCATCACATACCCTTCACCATACCTAGAGATTGGCATGGTGTACTTTCCATAATATCATCTCTCAATGCAAATCAAACCAGCGATTAGGCTAACTGAAATAAAAGCATGATGTGGGGCTATTTTAATTCCAAAGGCCAAGGGAACTTTATCAGGATGCATAGTATCCTGGATCCATGACATAACTGGCCTTTAAAAATATAAATCTGCCTGCCTCTATGGGAATTTAACATAGGGGTGTACTTACTTATGCTCCCTGTATTTTAAGAACTTTTATTTATTTACGATACATTATTCATTCACAAAGAAAATTGGTGTCCTTAAAGGTTGGATTTTTCCTTTTTATTTTTAATTTTTTTTATTAAGGCATTAAGATCAATTTCCAAAAGATTATTTTTTTTTTTAGTCAACTTTAGCATGGGTGTGTAAACTTATGCTGAGCACTGTATATCTTTGAGTTGTGGACAAAACAAGACATTTAAAGACCTCTTCTTGGGCTTTGGGAAACACTGATCCACATGTTTAATCATTTTCTGACATTTTATGTCAAACCACTAATCGATTAATTGTGAAAAAATAATTGACAGATTAATAGACCGTGAAAATAATCCTTAGTTGCAGCCCTGCTGTAAAGAATCAAGCACTCTAGTCACTCCTGTTGGGAAGACACAGCCGGGGGTCTATCACAAAAAGAAAATGTAAATGTACCTTCTGCATCGTGTTGGCCTCAACTCCAGAATAAATTGGGTGTCATTACCGTGGCAACAGCAGAGCAGTGGAGACTCGACGCTGTGACTACGAGCTGACCTTAATGTGCCGCTGTGGCTGAATATAACAGCAGACGCCGATGGTGCGTTTGGGTGCTTTGATTTATGTCGGGTAAAATGAAACCCCTCCGCTGGGAGTGATGTGACAGTTCAGAGTCCTCTCGGCTCTATTTATATCTCTGTTTGCACACACTCACACTTCTTTTCTTCTTCTTCTTCTTCTTCTCCACATCTTTTCCTCTTTTTACTATCACAATGCTTTCATCCCTCCTTTGTCTTCTCACTTCTTCCCTCTCCCCTTGTCCATCTTTTCCCATTTCTCCTTTGTTCCTTTTCTCCTCTGATCCTTTTTCTTCTTTCTATCTCTCTTTTCACTCTTTGTACTTTCTTTTTAACGTCCAACTCTTTCCATCCGTATCTTCTTTACTCCTTTTCC
The DNA here is from genome assembly GCF_004354835.1 of Perca flavescens. Classification (NCBI taxonomy): domain Eukaryota; kingdom Metazoa; phylum Chordata; class Actinopteri; order Perciformes; family Percidae; genus Perca; species Perca flavescens. The sequence continues at coordinate 7,305,248 of NC_041336.1, read as the reverse complement.
CTCCATTCCTTTCTACCTTCTTCCATCTTCACCTTTTTGTTTCCTTTTTACATCATCCTTTCCCTCTCAATTTCCCTCTTCCACATCACAATTTATCTCCAAATTCTTTCTTTTTGTCTCCCTCTCCTTTCTGCGTTTCCATCTTCCCCTCCTCTTTCCTTCACTTCCTGCAGTGGCGTCGGTGTGTTTCGACGACGAGGCCTGTGGCGGCGGCGGCAGCAGCGTCATGTCGGAAGAAGACTCGGAGACTCGCTCCACGTGCAGTCTGGGCTCCTCTCCTAGCAGCCCTCAGGAGCTCCTGTCGCCCTGCCCCTTCGCCAGCTCCTCCTCCTCTTCCTCCTGCGCGTCGTCCTCTGCCTCTCCGTCACCCACTCCCTCCACCTCCTCCTCCCCCCCGTCTCCCCTGTCGAGGCCCTGCAGCCTGGACCTGCCCAGCACCGTGTCGCTGTCCGACTTCGGCCTCATCTCGCCGGTGCTCGGGCCTCGCAGCGAGTGCAGCGGAGCGTCGTCGCCAGAATGCGACCTGGAGAGAGGTGGGTGACCATATCTAGTCTCATATCACCATAGTTGAACTGCGTCCGTTAGAACCAATAGCAGCCATTTTAAAAAGCAGGTCGTAGGTTTGTAGACGGGTCTGCTGTGCGTTAGTAGTACGGTAGGTATAAGAAAACCACAGTATGTGCGTGTGCCATGTTTTGAAGATATAACAGCGAGGCTGTTTTGTCAAACAGTAAGTGAGAAGACTACGGTATATGAGACATGCAATAATACAGTCAAAATATTTGACTTTTTCTCTTAAAGGAACACGCCGACTTATTGGGACTTTAGCTTATTCACCGTAACCCCCAGAGTAAGACAAGTCAATACATACCCTTCTCATCTCCGTGCATGCTGTAACGCTGTCTGACGGCTCCAGCATTAGCTTAGCCTAGCACAGATACTGCAGGTAACTGGTTCCAACTAGCCTACTGCTCCGAATTGTGACAAAATAACGCCAACATGTTCCTATTAACATGTTATGATTTTAGAGTCACAGCGTGTACAAAAAACAACGTAACATGAGACACAGCCATCTTCTAACAGTAAACAAACCGGGAACTATATTCTCAGACAGGCTTGCTGCGAGCATATCACTCCGCCCAAGTACTATATTCTTCCGCCTGAGAATATAGTTCCCGGTTTGTTTACTGTTACAAGCCGGCTGTGTCTCATGTTACGTTGTTTTTTGTACACGCTGTGACTCTATAAATCACAACATGTAAATAGGAACATGTTGGCGTTATTTTGTCACTTATTCGGAGCAGTAGGATTACTGGAACCATTCACATTTCATTTTCCAGTGTGGCCCTTAGGAAACTGAGTTTGACACCTCTGTGCTATACTAGGACTTTTTTACAACATACTATACTATGACATGTTTATGACTTTTTCTGACATACTATACTATGACTTTTTTTTTTTTTTTTTTTTTTTTTTCATAACTTTTGTCTTTTTTCAAAATACTGTACTATAATTTTTTTTAAATGTTTTTCAACATACTATACTATGATATTTTTTTGCGACCTACTATACTATTACTTTTTTTTGTTGCTTTTTTTTGACATGCTATACTATGACTTTTTTCGGACATACTATTTTTTATTTTTTTTTACTTTTTTATGACCTACTATACTATGACATTTGTATGACTTTTTCCGACTATACTATGACTTTTTTTTTTGTTTTCGACATAACTTTTGTCTTTTTTCAAAATACTGTACTATACATTTTTTTTTTTTATGTTTTTCAACATACTATACTATGATATTTTTTTTTTTTTTCGACCTACTATACTATAACTTTTTTTTACGACATACTGTACTGTGACTTTTTTATGAATCTTTCGACAAACTATACTATGACTTTTTTGACATTTTATTACATCATTCAGAATGCATCTTCCCATCAAAGCTAAAAAATGTAGTCTTAAATAAGTAATGCCATCATGCTCACGTCTTCCCTGGCCTTGGGCTGTGCTGCAGGTGACCGGGCAGAAGGTGCAGAAGGGGTTCTGGACAACGCCCCGGCCTCCAACAACAACAACAACTCCACTTCAAGCACAAAGAAGAGCTTCAGCCTGGAGGCCCGCTTCAGCTTCCTCAACCTGCGCCGCCCCCGCACCGACAAAAACACGGACAACTGTTCCCAGAAGGCCACAGGCGGGCAGACTCTGGTCTTGGTCAAAGGAGTCTGAGGACCAAAAAGAGGATTTTGACCCAAACTTTCTGATAAACAGCTGTTTATCTAAGCTACCTGGCACAACTGCACTCCATTTAGAAACTCCACAGTCAGAGAGAGACTTTGAATGTCACAGTTGGTGTATATAAAGTTTCCTGTACATCTTGGCAAGTGTTGTTACTCCCATTTCCTTTATGAAGGACATTGCACCTTTTGGACTCTCATGCCTGAGAAATAAAGACTGAATACTGTTGTGTTTCAAATGTGTCGGTTAAGGGGGATGGAATTAAAAAGATGGTTAGAAATGATTCATGTTCATATTTGTTTGTTATTTTTCCACTAAAAGCTGGAAAGGCTTCTGTCACAAAAGCAAAAGTATATTAGCTGTCTGAGAACGGCATCTATGAAATAAATGGGTTGGTGTAACTGTTTATCAAAATTAAGAATTCATTACTGTTAAATAGCACTTGGCATACTGTAAACCATGCAGAGGTGATCTTAAAGGAATCTTATGTGAAAATGTTTAATAAATAACTGGTCTCTTAACCTGCTGTACACTCCTGTATTTGATATGTAATGGTGTATTTTCTGAAGTTATGTATGTAAATGTTCAGGTTTAGGCACTGTGAACCCTCCAATGTTAAAAAAAAAAAAAAAAGCTGTTTATTTTTCATATAAAGTATAATTTAGTTTTTGCCACCATGATGATTGTTAAAAATGTACATCTATCTGTTGCAAACACAGCAAAGTTACTGATATGTAAACAAAAAACGTGGCCTTTCGATAAGTCCCATTGCAGGTAAAAATAGAAATGGCTGCATGTAATTACTTATGACAAAATGTCACAGCCCTCTATAGTTTAAAGCGAAACGATTGCATTGTTTATTTGTTTAGGTGAGGAGGAATACTATCTTGGGTTTCTTTAAAGAGCAAAGGGAACAAAATGTTCCTGCAGTTTACCATCAAAAGACCTAAACCAACAAAGAGTCCGCGCATCTCTCGACTTCCCTACTCCAAGCCCGTTGGGTCCTGCGGAAGATGTACATGAAAGGTTGAGATTGTACAAAATGATGAACATCTGCCTAATCTGCATTATAGCAACAATTGTGAGGAAAGGTTCTTTCTTTAGTCTGTGTATTATGTGTGTGGACAAAATGTGATATCTGCATATTTCCATATATCTGTGTCACTTTTTGATGTGGAATTTAGGACAAGAACCCACTCCCCCAACCAGCCTGCTCTCTCATAACTATGTGTGCAGTTGGTGTTTAGTCCTCTGCATCGTCTCTCAGCAGCTAATGTGCCTGTTTTTCAGATGAAGAGTTAAATAAACGGATGTGTGCTTCATTGTCATTCATTGTCATTGTCACACTTGCTCATAAATATATAAAAAAATCGTAATATAGTATGTCAAAAAAGGCCATGGTATAGTATGTTAGAAAAAGTCATAAAATAGTCATATATAGTATGTTAGAAAAAGTCATAGTAAAGTATTATGAAAAAATTCATAAAAAGTGTTGGGGGAAAAAAGTTATAGTATATTATGTCAAATTTTTATATAAAAAAAAGTCATAAAATAGTCGTTTTATTTAGTATGTCTGACAAATTCATAGTATAGTATGTCAACAAAATGTCGGTAAAAGAAATAAAAAGGTCAAAGTTTAGTATGTCGAAAAAAGTCATAAAAAAGTCATAGTATAGTATGTCGTAAAAAGTCATAGTATATAAGTCGTAAAAAGTCATAGTAGTAGAAAAAAAGTCATAAAAAAGTCAGTATAGTATGTCGGAAAAATTCATAAATAGGTAATAGTATAGTATGTCGAAAAAAAAAAGTAGTATAATAGTAAAAAGTCATAAAAAAGTCGTAGTATAGTATGTCTAAAATAATTATGAAAAGTCATAGTATAGTATGTCTAAAAGAGTTATGAAAAAGTCATAGTATAGTATATCATAAAAAGTCATAAATGAAGTCATAGTATAGTATGTCAAAAAAAGTCATTAAAAAATTCATTCATAGTATGGTAGTCAAATAAAAATTCATAGTATAGTATGTCGAAACAAAAGTCATAGTATAGGATGTAGTAAAAAGTCGTAGTATATACTATAGTATAGTGGTAGAAAAGAAGTCATAGTATAGTATGTCTAAAAGAATTATGAAAAAGTCATAGTATAGTATGTCAAAAAAAGTCATAGTATAGTAGTCGAAAAAAGTCCATACCATAGTGCGTCGAAAAAAAGTAATTGTATAGTATGTCGAAAAAGTCATAAAAAGTCATAGAATACTTTGTCGAAAAACATCATAATAACATACATATGTTGTAAAAAGTCATAACAAAGTCATAGTATAGTATGTTGAAAAAAGTAAAAAAAATGTATAGTATAGTATTTTGAAAAAATAGTCATAGTATAGTATGTAGAAAAAAATTATAAAAAAGTTATAGTATAGTGTGTTGTAAAAAGTCATAAAAAGTCAGTATAGTAGTCGAAAAAGTCATAAAAATCATATATTATGTCGTAAAAAGTCATAGTAATCTAAAAAAAGCCATAGTATAGTATGTCGAAAAAAGTCATAAAAAGGTCATAGTATAATATGTCGTAAAAAGTCTATAAGAATTATGAAAAAAACATAGTATAGTATGTCGTAAAAAGTCATAGTACAGTGGTAGAAAAGAAGTCATAGTATAGTTTGTTGAAAAAAGTCATAAAAAAGTCATAGTATAGTATGTCTAAAAGAATTATGAAAAAGTCATAGTATAGTATGTCTAAAAAAGTCATAGAAAAAAAGTCACAGTATAGTATGTCAAAAAGATTCATACCATAGTACGTCAAAAAAAAGTCATTGTATAGTATGTCAAAAAAATTCATAAAAAAGTCATAGTATAGTATGTCAAAAAAATTCATACCATAGTATGTCGAAAAAAAGTCCCCACTAAAATGATCATGATTGTTTCTTGGTCATACCTTAATTTAGAAACTATGTTCATACGGAGCTCTGCAGTGATGATAAAAGGATAAACGCAGTTTGTCCAACAGCTGCTCTTTGGATCGAACAGGAACTAATGCCCACATAAAAAGCAAATCTGAATTGTTTGTATGTCAAAAAATTCATACCATAGTATGTCGAAATAAGTCGAGTATAGTCGTCCGAAAAAAGTAATTATATAGTATGTCGAAAAAAAATCATAAAGTCATAGTATACTTTGTCGAAAAACGCCATAATAACATACATATGTTGTTGTAAAAGTCATAACAAAGTCATAGTATAGTATGTTGAAAAAGTTTTAAAAATGTATAGTATAGTATTTTGAAAAAATAGTCAAAATAGTATGTAGAAAAAAAAAAATTATAAAAAGTTATAGTATAGTGTGTTGTAGAAAGTCATAAAAAGTCAGTATAGTAGTCGAAAAAGTCATGAAATCATATATTATGTCGTAAAAAGTCATAGTAATCTACAAAAAGCCATAGTATAGTATGTTGAAAAATGTCATAAAAAGGTCATAGTATAGTAGAAAAAAAGTCATAAAAAAGTCAGTATAGTATGTCGGAAAAATTCATAAATAGGTAATAGTATAGTATGTCGAAAAAAAAAAGTCATAGTATAGTATGTTGAAAAAAAAGTATTAAAAAGTCATAAAGTAGTAAAAAAAGGTCATAGTATAATAGTAAAAAGTCATAAAAAAGTCGTAGTATAGTATGTCTAAAATAATTATGAAACGTCATAGTATAGTATGTCTAAAAGAGTTATGAAAAAGTCATAGTATAGTATATCATAAAAAGTCATAAATGAAGTCATAGTATAGTATGTCAAAAAAAGTCATTAAAAAATTCATAGTATAGCATGTCAAAAAACGTCATAGTATGGTAGTCAAATAAAAATTCATAGTATGGTAGTCAAATAAAAATTCATAGTATAGTATGTCGAAACAAAAGTCATAGTATAGGATGTAGTAAAAAGTCGTAGTATATACTATAGTATAGTGGTAGAAAAGAAGTCATAGTATAGTATGTCTAAAAGAATTATGAAAAAGTCATAGTATAGTATGTCAAAAAAAGTCATAGTATAGTAGTCGAAAAAAGTCCATACCATAGTGCGTCGAAAAAAAGTAATTGTATAGTATGTCGAAAAAGTCCTAAAAAGTCATAGAATACTTTGTCGAAAAACATCATAATAACATACATATGTTGTAAAAAGTCATAACAAAGTCATAGTATAGTATGTTGAAAAAAGTAAAAAAAATGTATAGTATAGTATTTTGAAAAAATAGTCATAGTATAGTATGTAGAAAAAAATTATAAAAAAGTTATAGTATAGTGTGTTGTAAAAAGTCATAAAAAGTCAGTATAGTAGTCGAAAAAAGTCATAAAAATCATATATTATGTCGTAAAAAGTCATAGTAATCTAAAAAAAGCCATAGTATAGTATGTCGAAAAAAGTCATAAAAAGGTCATAGTATAATATGTCGTAAAAAGTCTATAAGAATTATGAAAAAAACATAGTATAGTATGTCGTAAAAAGTCATAGTACAGTGGTAGAAAAGAAGTCATAGTATAGTTTGTTGAAAAAAGTCATAAAAAAGTCATAGTATAGTATGTCTAAAAGAATTATGAAAAAGTCATAGTATAGTATGTCTAAAAAAGTCATAGAAAAAAAGTCACAGTATAGTATGTCAAAAAGATTCATACCATAGTACGTCAAAAAAAAGTCATTGTATAGTATGTCAAAAAAATTCATAAAAAAGTCATAGTATAGTATGTCAAAAAAATTCATACCATAGTATGTCGAAAAAAAGTCCCCACTAAAATGATCATGATTGTTTCTTGGTCATACCTTAATTTAGAAACTATGTTCATACGGAGCTCTGCAGTGATGATAAAAGGATAAACGCAGTTTGTCCAACAGCTGCTCTTTGGATCGAACAGGAACTAATGCCCACATAAAAAGCAAATCTGAATTGTTTGTATGTCAAAAAAATTCATACCATAGTATGTCGAAATAAGTCGTAGTATAGTCGTCGAAAAAAAAAGTAATTATATAGTATGTCGAAAAAATCATAAAGTCATAGTATACTTTGTCGAAAAACGTCATAATAACATACATATGTTGTAAAAAGTCATAACAAAGTCATAGTATAGTATGTTGAAAAAAGTTTTAAAAAATGTATAGTATAGTATTTTGAAAAAATAGTCAAAATAGTATGTAGAAAAAAATTATAAAAAAGTTATAGTATAGTGTGTTGTAAAAAGTCATAAAAAGTCAGTATAGTAGTCGAAAAAGTCATGAAATCATATATTATGTCGTAAAAAGTCATAGTAATCTACAAAAAGCCATAGTATAGTATGTTGAAAAATGTCATAAAAAGGTCATAGTATAGTAGAAAAAAAGTCATAAAAAAGTCAGTATAGTATGTCGGAAAAATTCATAAATAGGTAATAGTATAGTATGTCGAAAAAAAAAAGTCATAGTATAGTATGTTGAAAAAAAAGTATTAAAAAGTCATAAAGTAGTAAAAAAAGGTCATAGTATAATAGTAAAAAGTCATAAAAAAGTCGTAGTATAGTATGTCTAAAATAATTATGAAAAGTCATAGTATAGTATGTCTAAAAGAGTTATGAAAAAGTCATAGTATAGTATATCATAAAAAGTCATAAATGAAGTCATAGTATAGTATGTCAAAAAAAGTCATTAAAAAATTCATAGTATAGCATGTCAAAAAACGTCATAGTATGGTAGTCAAATAAAAATTCATAGTATGGTAGTCAAATAAAAATTCATAGTATAGTATGTCGAAACAAAAGTCATAGTATAGGATGTAGTAAAAAGTCGTAGTATATACTATAGTATAGTGGTAGAAAAGAAGTCATAGTATAGTATGTCTAAAAGAATTATGAAAAAGTCATAGTATAGTATGTCAAAAAAAGTCATAGTATAGTAGTCGAAAAAAGTCCATACCATAGTGCGTCGAAAAAAAGTAATTGTATAGTATGTCGAAAAAGTCATAAAAAGTCATAGAATACTTTGTCGAAAAACATCATAATAACATACATATGTTGTAAAAAGTCATAACAAAGTCATAGTATAGTATGTTGAAAAAAGTAAAAAAAATGTATAGTATAGTATTTTGAAAAAATAGTCATAGTATAGTATGTAGAAAAAAATTATAAAAAAGTTATAGTATAGTGTGTTGTAAAAAGTCATAAAAAGTCAGTATAGTAGTCGAAAAAGTCATGAAATCATATATTATGTCGTAAAAAGTCATAGTAATCTACAAAAAGCCATAGTATAGTATGTCGAAAAAAGTCATAAAAAGGTCATAGTATAATATGTCGTAAAAAGTCTATAATAATTATGACTAAAACATAGTATAGTATGTCGTAAAAAGTCATAGTACAGTGGTAGAAAAGAAGTCATAGTATAGTTTGTTGAAAAAAGTCATAAAAAAGTCATAGTATAGTATGTCTAAAAGAATTATGAAAAAGTCATAGTATAGTATGTCTAAAAAAGTCATAGAAAAAAAGTCACAGTATAGTATGTCAAAAAGATTCATACCATAGTACGTCAAAAAAAAGTCATTGTATAGTATGTCAAAAAAATTCATAAAAAAGTCATAGTATAGTATGTCAAAAAAATTCATACCATAGTATGTCGAAAAAAAGTCCCCACTAAAATGATCATGATTGTTTCTTGGTCATACCTTAATTTAGAAACTATGTTCATACGGAGCTCTGCAGTGATGATAAAAGGATAAACGCAGTTTGTCCAACAGCTGCTCTTTGGATCGAACAGGAACTAATGCCCACATAAAAAGCAAATCTGAATTGTTTGTATGTCAAAAAAATTCATACCATAGTATGTCGAAATAAGTCGTAGTATAGTGCGTCGAAAAAAGTAATTATATAGTATGTCGAAAAAATCATAAAGTCATAGTATACTTTGTCGAAAAACGTCATAATAACATACATATGTTGTAAAAAGTCATAACAAAGTCATAGTATAGTATGTTGAAAAAAGTTTTAAAAAATGTATAGTATAGTATTTTGAAAAAATAGTCAAAATAGTATGTAGAAAAAAATTATAAAAAAGTTATAGTATAGTGTGTTGTAAAAAGTCATAAAAAGTCAGTATAGTAGTCGAAAAAGTCATGAAATCATATATTATGTCGTAAAAAGTCATAGTAATCTACAAAAAGCCATAGTATAGTATGTTGAAAAATGTCATAAAAAGGTCATAGTATAGTAGATAAAAAAAAATTCATAGTATAGTATGTTGAAAAAAAGTCCATAGTATAGTATGTCGAAAAAATTATTAAAAAGTCATAGAATGGTATGTCAAAAAAAGGCATAAAAAGTCATAGTATATTTTGTCGAAAAAAAGTAAATAGTCATAGTATAGTATGTAGAAAAAATGTAGAAAAAATGTATAGTAGTGTGTTTTAAAAAGTCATAAAAAGTCAGTATAGTAGTCGAAAAAGTCATAAAAATCATATATTATGTCGTAAAAAGTCATAGTAATCTAAAAAAAGCCATAGTATAGTATGTCGAAAAAAGTCATAAAAAGGTCATAGTATAATATGTCGTAAAAAGTCTATAAGAATTATGAAAAAAAACATAGTATAGTATGTCATAAAAAGTCATAAATGAAGTCATAGTATAGTATGTCATAAAAAGTTATAGTATAGAATATCGAAAAAAGTCATAAAAAGGTCATAGTATAATATGTCGTAAAAAGTCTATAAGAATTATGAAAAAATAGTATAGTATTTCATAAAAAATCATAAATGAAGTCATAGTATAGTATGTCATAAAAAGTCATTGTATAGAAATCGGAAAAAAGTCATAAAAATGGAAGTATAGTGTGTCGAAAAAAAGTCATAAAAATTCATTGCATAGTATGTTGTAAAAAGTAACAGAAAGTCATAATATAGTATGTTGCAAAAAGTCATTAAAAGTCATAGTATAGTACATCATAAAAAAATCATAGTATAGTATGTTGAAAAGTCCTGGCATAGTATTCCAAAAAAAAGTCATAGTATAGCATGTCAAAAAAAATTATAAAAGTTATAGTATAGTATTTTGGAAAAGTCATAAAATAAGCATTGTATAGTTTGTTGGAAAAAAGTAATAGTATAGTATCTCGCAAAAAATTCATAGTATAGTATGTCGTAAAAAGTCCTAATATAGTACGTCGAAAACATTTGAAAAATAGTTATAGTATATGTCGGAAACATTGATATAAGTCACAGTATAGTAGGTCGTAAAAGTCATAAAAAGTCATAGTATAGTATGTCGGAAAAAGTCATAAAAAGTCAGATATAGTATGTTGAAAAATAGTCATACTATAGTATGTCGAAAAATTTCATAAAAAGTAATAGTATAGTATGACTAAAACAATTATAAAAAAGTCAAAGTATAGTATGTCGAAAAAAAGTCATAAAAACTCAGTTTAGTATGTCGTAAAAAGTCATAAAAAGTCATAGTATAGTATGTTGAAAAAAAAACTATGAAAAAGTCATAGTATAGTATCTTGAGACATAAAACGTCATAACAAAATTATAGTATTTCGTAAAATGTCATAGTGTGTTATGTCGAAAAGTCATAAAAAGGTCCTATTATAGTATGGTGCAAAAAGTCAAAGCATAGTGTGTCGAAAAAACAAATAAGACATAGTGTATTTCATATAAAGTGATAAAAATATCACAGTACAGCATGTCATAAAAATATGTTTATATCAGTTACAAGCCATCATAGCTCAATGGAGTCAGCAAAGACAGTTGTGTAGAAGACTCATCTGCACCTCTTCAACCCTTCCCTGTCCCTTAATTACATTCAGATAAACCTACTGTCCAAAAATGTGGAACACATAACTTTTTGTGATCAATTTTTTCTGTATCATACTGTATAGGTGACGCGGCCAGATGACTGTCGAGCAAGTTTTTGATTAAACGTCCCAAGATGCACATTGGCACATTTAAATGATGAACTCGAATGCTGATGTTAATTCATGAGCCGTGTGCCTTATTAAATAAACATTAACATGCCAACAGGACTGAATACAAGCCTCCGTCAGCTAATCAGCATGATGAGATCCCTGATCAAATAGCTTTTTATAGTTCTCGGCAGTGACGATTTTAGACCCTTTTTAGCGGGGCTAAAGTCCCCCTAAATTTCATCTCAGCCCCCCTAAAAATTATAATAAAAATAGTTTTTGCAAGGCACTGTATCCGTGTCACATTCTAATTAGGGGCTGAGCCCCCCTAAAGGTCTGATCCTAGAATCGCCCCTGGTTCTCAGACAGAAAAAGTACAAAATGTGATGACTTTTGCTGGCTCTATCAAAATAAAAGCCCCTCCCCTCCAAAATAAAATATATAATAAAAGAGCAGACAGAGAGAAGCAGATATCATTTTTATGTATTCAAAGTTTGAAGACGTCAGTGTAACCAACATTTAGTGCAAGCTCTGCAAACATTACATCATCACTCATACAACAGGTTGCTGCAAGATTGTCCTGCCTTCATATTGAAATTAGTCGGCTTGCTGCCGATTAAAAAAACATAACTGAGTTTGGTAACAGAAAAGATGGCATTCATAAAAATAATGATTGATCATCAATCAGCGATTGGATATTTAACAGAAATTCTTGGCAATGTACATATATTAAAAGCTATATTCCATCCTGAACAGAACATTTCACCCTTTTAGAACACCAGCGTGTATAGTCCATTTATAGTCGTCAGCAATAAGTTTACTATGAATTATTGTATATATATAACAGTAGTTATGAGTGAAAACAGTCACCGTGCTCCCCGGAAGCATCACTATGAACCAGATCAAGTTCATCACATATATCATTTGCATTGAATAAATGTCTACAGTAATGAGGCAAGTTCTCTTTGCACTGTGAGTTGACGATTAAAAGAAATTGAACGAATGTAAAACAAAGCCAATGCTTGAGGTTAACATGATAAAATCATAAAAAAAAAAAATGGGATTATATTGTGAAAATGTTTTTGTAATAGTGTCCTTATTCAGGGCACAGTGCCTGGTTGATGCAGACTGCATTGAGTCAAATATACAGGCCGCACTGGAGGGAAAACCAATTCATAATGTAGTCGATTCATCGAATGGTTGAACAATGAAAAAATATATTAACAACAACTTTGATAATCAATTAACAGTTTAAGTCATTTATCAAGCAAACATGCAACACCAAAAAAAAAATAAAAAATTAAAAACATCACTGGTTCCAGGTTCAGAAATGTCTTTTACATTACACATACTGTCAATCGCATATTTTATAGTTTTGCACTGTTGGTCAGACAAAGCAAAGTGGAGATGTAAACTTCGGCTCTGTGACCGTTTGAGGGACATTTAAAACAAAAAAAAATGTAAATTAAAAAATAAACATTTTATACGACAGAAACTGTAGAATGAAATAATAATTTGTTTACAGTTGTGGATGGCGCTCCGTAAACACACAAAGACTTTGTGTGACCACGTGGAGCCGGCTGTACGCTGCAGTCAGCGTCACTATCAAACTTCCATGGAAACATTTGCATATAAACAGCGTTGCAGAAGTGTCTTCGTCACTGACTTTTCACGGAAAAAAAACTCCGGTTTACTTCAGCGTGACGTTGGCTGACTGCTACGTTCATTTGAACACATTCTGCCGTTGCTGGATCCGCCGCAGCTCGCCCTTCGACTGCAACAGGCAATTTTTTTTATTTTTTTATTTTTGCCAAGGAATTTGTGATGCAACTGCAGAGCATTCGCTAGTTTTGCAGAGATATAGAGCAGCAACATTGGTACATGACCGACTGCTGATGGGTGAAACTGTCCACACCGAAAATAAAAAAAATCTTGATATCTGAAAAAGGTTTAAACTGCTTGTGTTGAAGAAACAGACATATTCATTTCCATATATTTTTTTTTTTTTTTTTTTTTTTTTAAAGTGCAGTAAAAATCAACTAAAAAAGTAAACAGAGGATGTGTACTGGGCATTACATTTACATTTTAACCTGCAGAAAGTTTATGGCAACAATCAAAACACGCGAACGGCTGTCTGAAGCCGAGTGCCGACGTGAAATGAGGCCGAGATCTCATCTCTGGGCCGCCTCATCCACACACGTGAGGACAAAATGAAGAGACATCATTCAACTGCTGCCGTTCTGGCTTCCCTGTGCTGCTGCTCTGCCGCACTGCTCCTGAGAATGGACAAAAAAAAACCTTTGCGGTCATTTAAGGACAATAACTGTCCCCTTCCACCGCACAGACATTTAAACAGCTTTTAATAGGTTTGGCCGAGACTCCCGACTATTCCAACTCTAAGTCACATTTGGCGCTTTTTCATTACATGGTACCTGCTCGACTCTACTCGCCTTTTTTGGTTTTCCATTACGAAAAAAAAGTCCCTGGTACCTGCTAACAGGGACTTTTTTTTTTTTAGTATCACCTCCATCGAGGTTCCGAGCGAGCTAAGGCGATACCAAAAACAACAAAGAGTTACCATTGGAGCTCTTACAGTCAAAACGAATCGCCAACAATCGTAACAGATTAACCGAATTCTCTGACTCCAGCTTCTAAAAGTCTATATTTTCACTCCTCTATTACAGTCAACTGAATATCATTGTGTAAGGGGCCCAACGAGACATTCAACGGCGCCATCTTGGGCTTTGCAACGATACTGATCGACACTAATCGATTAATCGAGAAAAATAATCGGCGGGTTAATCGACAATGAATATAACGGTTAGCTGCGGCCCTAGTTATCATGAGTCTAAGTTTTATTTGCATTTATATCTTGGGACAGCTTGATTTCTGCAGCAGTTCTTTATTTTTTGCGATAACGTGACTGATAACCACAGTTAAAGTCACAGCCAGGAAAGCGATCTCGCTAGTTTCTCCCTTGGCAGGGTCACGCATTATTCACAAGAGACAGCCGTCATTTCAAACTGGCTATGATTGACGGCTCAGTCGTTTTACGGAGACATCATCATGATCATCATCATCCCTTTCCTTCACCTGTCTGGATGGATGCATCGCTCGCTGGGCTCCAACTGATCGAAAAAAAACAAACAGACGGGAAACGTTTTGTCCAATTTCATCCATCTCAACTAAGATCCACAGCTTTGCCAAAAAGTATGTGGACATCCTAAGGGCTCCTGCTCACCGGCTGCGTGGCGTGAGCGTGTCAGCTGCGTGGCGTGTCCGTTTATATTTCGGCTCCCACGTTAACAGGTTAGAGCTTACACACTGCCTGCGTGACACGCACGTCTCAGGCGCGGCCGAAAACGCGTGCCTGCTAGAAATAGAAATAGAATAGAAAGCGTGTTGGAAGCCTTTGCAGGTTAAAATAGAATAGGAAAAGATGTTTAGATGTCATTTAGACACAAATACATTTAATAAATGACATGTTGATGTTTGAAAGTCTCTAGTTTTGACCTAAAAGCAGATATAAATGTAATTTAAAAAAAAAATAAATAAATAAATGATCGATTTTGAGTTTAAGGCTGGATAGACCATTTCTTTCACACCAAACTCTGTGAACGACTTCTTTACGGAGCTGGCTTTGTGCATTGGGGGGGCGTAGTCATGTTGTAACAGGAAAAGGGACAAACACAAACCGTTGACCCAAAGTTGGAAGAATCAAACTCTTTTGCAACTGGAATTAAGGGGCCCAAACCATGAAATAGTATGTGGACAGATGTTCTCCCAGTTCTGTGAGGAACTTGCTTTCCCTTTGCGAGGAAAAACAGATCTCCAAACGGCCATGACATTTGTGAAATTCCAAGCAGGACCAAGTACTAAGAACTTTCTTCTGGATGGTTGAGGCCAAACAGAACCTGAAAAGAATTCAGGCAGCTTCAAAGCCAATTCTTGCAGCTGACAGCTGGTGGCTGGTGTTCATTTTTAAACCCTGTTACACCATCCTCATCCTGTCGAGTCCAGGATGTGGTCCTACGATCGCGGTCATCTCATGAGACCAGATTTAACCGTCTGATCAGAACAATGATGTCGATGCTCCGTAGAAACGCTTTCTATCTTATAGACCCACGGTTTGAACGGCTCCGGTTCCGGGAAGTGATTTTCGCCCGTTCAATTGCTCCATTGATGTTTCATTAAATGCTTATATGGAGAGTTTTAAGCCTGGAAACAAGCCATCCGGCTCCGAGATGGATCTTTATCCTAAAACATTGGATTCAGCGCAAAAAAACAACAACATGAAAACAGAAAAAAGGAAAACCTACAAGACCAAAAGGCTTCCATTGTAGCAGCTCGCTAGCCGTTCATGGTGGTAGGGTTAACATTTCTATTGTAACAGCGAGCCCCACAATTTAGAGTTGTCGTTTTTACGCTTAGGATTGTGGGTAGTGTAATAGTTCTCCATGGCATAGCGAATGAAACATGTTTTTCTTAAATCTCGGAGCCATTATAGCTGATAATCATAATGCTTATGGAGAAAATGAATGGGATTTTCACTTCAGGAACCACACTGTTGAGCCGTTTGTCACTATTGGCGCTTGGCCCACTGCTAGTACCAGCTCGTCTCGTGGCTGGTCGTCATAGCGACGCCGCAGGAAACTGCCGTGACCCAACGCGACACACAAACAGAACGTCGAAGGCGTGTTGTTTTTGACTCTGAGCATGTGGCTGTTTGCCACAGCCAGAAGAAACCTTTTGTTTCAAAAGAAGCTGGAGGCAGCAAAAAAAACTATTTAAAAATGGCGGGTTTGCTAGCGATGATGACACAGTCATTAGTGACGATTCTCACCGACCAATCAGGAGTCTGCAGGTTTTCACGTCACCTATTGGTATCACCTCAGCTCGCTTGGAACCTCAACGCAGGCGGCGAAAAAAAAAAAAAAAAAAAGGACCTGTTAGCAGGTACCAGGGACTTTTTTTCGTAATGGAAAACCAAAAAAGACGAGCAGATTCGAGGCGAGTCGAGCAGGTAACAAGTAATGGAAAACCGCCATATTACTTTGTCCTTTTAATTTTGGATGGAAGTGTATTTTAATTCTGTCCCAAAACGCTTTCACAGTTGATGGATTCCAATCGGTGCTGAAGTTCCTCCTGATAATTGCTCACTAATAATTTACTCCGTCACCATAACTGTGTGGTATCGCCGAGCCCACGATCAGTCCTCAGCGAAGGGTTTCAGCAAGAGGAGCTTGGGGGGGAACATGAGTGAAACATTCTGTGGTCGTCGTGTTTAATCGAGGCCTTCGTCGCATCCAAAGTACAGTATCAGCGACATCCCACGAAACCCCTGCAAGTACCTCTCTCCAAGCCCCGTCCTCGCTGCAGCGCCGCCTTCACTGGAGCTGGGAGACCTTGAGGGGCGAGGTGCTGGCAAAGTCCAAGAAGAAGGGTCCTTCCTGTTTGGGCAGGAAGGTGGTGGGGATGACGTTGTAGAGGCCTGCTGGGACGTAGTCCACATCCATGTAGCAGAAGCCACACCTGCCAAAGGAGAGTTAACATGCATTGGTTCAGAGGGGGAGACAGCCCAGCACAAAAGTTTCAAAGAAGATAAAATGGCTAAATTATCAGTTTCTCATTTGCAGAACACTTCACTCCTTTCCAACTCCAATTACTTTGACTAAATCTTAAAAGGGATACTTCACCGATTAGCATTAAGCTTTATATCAGTAGAAACCCGGTAGTATTTTTGAATGCTTACCTCCCTCATGTCATGAGACGAGATATAGCTGTATTGTGTGTCCGGAAAAAAAACTCTGATGATGCAAAAATGTTTGCTTTTTTGGCCAGAGGCTAGAGACTACAGCCAAAAAAATAAAAAATAAATGCCTCCGATGACGCAAAAGGAGGATTTTTGCGTCATCGGAGGTTTTTTTCCAGACACACAATACAGCTATCTCTTGTATCAGGGGGACGTGAGGGAGGGAAGTACGATCAATCAAAAATAACCTGGGTTTCTACTGATACAAAGCTTAATGCTAATCGGTGAAGTATCCCTTTAAATTATTAGGGGTGTCACAATTCTCCAAATCCACGATTCAAATTTGACTTTTAAGGTTTTTGGCTTTTAAGAATTTCAAGGTCATGATTCGATTTAAACATTGTTTTTTCCAACTAGATGGCAGAAGGGTACTTTGCAACAACAGTTTGAGTTTCTCAGAGTTTTTTTTAAGAGGTGCTACTGAGTGCACCATTAGTTTAACGAGGTGAACTTGAAGGCACCATGGAGTCCTCTCGGAGCCCACATGCTTTACCGTCGTCGTTTGTTTACATAACTCACTCACGGGGAAGGCAAAATGTTACCACTCAGGAAACCAAAAATTAAAATCAAAAATTGTGATACCCCTAAAAATTATACATTCAAGACGAGTTGACGAGCATGTATAACAGCTGGAACACACCGGGCGCGCAAGTGTCGCGTAGCGTAAATACGTGCCTGATCGTGTGCCTGGCCATTCATACCGGACACGTATTTCTACGCGCCACAAAGCGATTTTCTCTCTCTCTCTTCGATAGAATGAGACAGGATGAGTGGGCAAAACTGTGGTAATTATAGCCTATATGTGGCTGTGTGTGTGTGTGTGTCACTCTCTCTGTCCGTCCGTCGGTCTTTCCCTCCACGTGCCTGATCGTGTGTCTCACTGTGAGAAGTCAAGACAGCCGAAATCACCATGAGTGTTTTATTTTGAAATGTGTTTTATTTTTGTAAAGCATCCGGCTGCACTGTGGCACTTCCTGTATGCGATTACCTGCCTGGCTTGACACATACGCTCGCGTCTCGTGCAAGAAATAGAGGAGATTCTCTCTGACGGTTTCACGCTGTTGCCAGACCGACGGTTGGTAGCGGCGATGCACCAAGAAATGTTGTATCTGCGGTCACCCCCTCTTACAGTAGCTCCGCAGTATTTGTGTTTACCTGTAATCTCCACTGTTCTTTTTCTGGAAGGCAGCCGGGCCTGGGTCCCCCACCATCGACACCGTCACCATCTCAAAACCAACGCTGTACTGCCTGCAGACACACAAAACCAGATTCATTATTTATTTATTTAGAATATTTGACATTTTACAGGTCAGTGTGAGAATTTAAAACACTGAAATCACCGAGTCATCCTGGTGTGTGCGCGAGAGAGAGAGAGAGAGAGAGAGAGAGAGAGAGAGAGAGAGAGAGAGAGAGAGAGAGAGAGGCGAGAGACAGACAGAGAAATATCCAGAAAATCATTAAGTGTTAATGCCACAGTGGGGAAAGTCACTGAGTCATCCTGTGTGTGTGTGTGTGTGTGTGTGTGTGTGTGTGTGTGTGTGAGAGAGAGCGAGAGAGAGAGCAGGCCAGAGACAGACCGAGAGAAAGATCCAGAAAATCATTAAGTGTTAATGCCACAGTGGGGAAAGTCACTGAGTCATCCTGTTAATGAGCTCTTTAGTAAGTCGGACGGATTCATTTCAACTGAAGTGAAATTAAATAGTGTCCGGAGGAGCACCATTCTTATATTCGGATAGATTTATAACAGGACTGCTCAGGTTTTAATACCCAGCTAAATGTTAAAAAGGGGAAGCTACATTCTGATACAAACATTACAGATGTTTTGTACAAACTAGAAATATAATTACAACTCTGTTTTTCCTGCTGGGATTGTTTTGTTGACTTTACATTTCTGAAACAGCTTTTAGACACCCAGACTAAGACCTCCAAGGAGAGCGGATACCAAAATGAGTAGAGGTCTTAGATCACTTCCTGCCATCAAGTCTCATGGGAGCTTTTAAAAAAATATAAGGGCATAACGTTAGGCTCAACTACACATGGTCAGCTATTAAAGGGCCGAGGGGTTAGGGTTTGGTTTTTGGGTGGGAGACACTATAAAGTCAAAGGGGTCTTTTAACCAAACAAATGTGAATGCTATTTCCTGTATGAATATACATTTAAATCAATGTAACAAATAAATTCTTATGCAATTGGTTCTCTCTCTTTCCATAAGAAAAGCAGTATTCATTATTCATTAACTGCTGTCAGTATACAATACAAGCCGACTCAGATGTGGCGCTGTATGCCAGCCTCTTATAGAAATCATGTGATTTGACCTGTCACTGTCAGATAGTAAGGTCCAGATGTCGGCCTGTGGGTACGCGATCTGTGCTGCCTGCACAAGCCGATATGCGCGTGCGCAAGATGTTCGCACTACTACACTGCACGATCTGTTCCACGCTTGCGCACCTTTGCACCGCGGGAATTTCATTCGTTGCACAGCGCTCGCAAAAGGGGAGTGTGGAGGAAACTGAAGGGTTTGCAGTGACAGAAAGACTCCATTACATTCCACATGTAACCAAAATGGTGTAGGTTTATGTAACATGTAATAACTCCTATATTATTTTATACACGGAAACTCCTCGTAATGCACAGCGTAAGCTACATTTAAAAAAACATCACAACATCCCCACGCTACAGGTCACAAAAATAACAATGTCGCCAAGGCGTAGTACACGGATGTCGATACGTGGGTTTGGATCATAGACTGTTAATGGACAGAGCATGTGTGACGTCACCCATTGGTTTGTGGAGATCTGCTATCCGTCGTCGAGTTTTCCGTTACGGGAGCAGCCATCCTGGTTTCGGATGTGATGAGGACACTTTCACTGGCAATCCCATCATAGCCACGCCCTAAAACACCTCCTGCTTTATCGCCGATTTTAAAATCAACGAGACCATAATTCAAAAAATGAACATCATTCTGCGTTGCAGAAGACTTAAAACTAGCGATTGGGACCATAAACTCATTATGAAAACGTTTACTGAGGTAATAAATCAAGTGAGAAGTGGGTCACTTTCTTATAGACTTCTACAGAAACCAAACTCCTTTTGCAAACGCACGTGTTGCCCCCTGCTGGAATTCAGACAGAATGCAGGTTAAAGGCACTTCCGCATTTGCAGCACTTCGCCGAACTGGATGCTTTGTCCATTAATATTTACGGTCAATGGTTTGGATCAGTGACAATAAGTACTTCATTTAAATATATTTATAAAACAGACCCACCGTTAACTGCATAATGAATAACATAAAATGTAGCTTACAAAAATATGCCGCCAGTTGTGCCGCAAGTGTTTCAACGCATGCGTGATACAAATAGTGTAGGTTAACCACCTATATATACTATGTACAGTATTTATGCGCGTGCGCATATATTTATGTGCATATCGGCTCGTGCAGACAGCACAGATCCCGTACCGACACGGCCTAATATATCAGTTAATCCTTCCCGGGTCTTGTCAGCCTGACCTGGATCCTCGGAGCTCGACGAGCAGCGGTCCCGGCCGCTCCAGGTTGATCTGATAGATGGGGTTGTGTTTGTATGAATCCTTATAGTTCCCACAGCCTCCAGCACTCGGGCCCTTCCACTGGCCGTTGATCTGAGGACAGCAGCAGAGACGCAAACACAATGACTAGAGATTAAAGGGCACTAGAAAACTAATGATGTATGTGTTGTGAATATGTTACATACACAAAAAAACAAAGCCTCTCTCATCTGTTTTAATTCTTCAAAGGTCACATTTGTACTTCCCTTCCACTTCTGTCCCATCACCAATTAGACTTAGGTATCCCTTCAAGACTTTTTTTTATGTTAAACCTTTTGTTGTTTTTATTTTACAGCTTATATTAGCATGTAATCTACACAACATGTGCAATTTGACGTTATCTAAATAAAAATATAGCTTGTTATATAATTTCCTTATACTATTATGTATTAAGCCTTTTGATTTTATTGTGTTGCGGCTTTTATTAGCATAACCTTTATGTGAGGTGTCTGATTTGACGTTATCTTAAAGCTTTAGTGCGTAACTTTTTGTTCTAGTTCGTATAGGCCTCGCCTCTAAGAGCTGTCGCTAAGGGCCGTTACAGAGTCAACGCGAGCAACGCGAACAAGCAACGCGAGCGACGCGCTCCCTTTCATAGTCTAAACAGCGGATGCAAGTAGACGCAAGCGTCACGGACGATGCGTGAAATGCAATACACCGCCCACGCAACAGGGGGCAGCAGAGTGCTCCACGGTGTTCGGTCGGCAGAGCCAGACCCTCCCGGAGAGTGGCTCTCGTCAGGGAGCAGCTGGCTGGCTGACTTCTTTTTATCAGATGCTGGCGTGTTTCCCCACCAGTACAGTGTACTACGATTGGGTAGCACTGACCAATACATTTAGCAGGTTTTAAAAATATATAAATACATTTGGGTCTATCTCTCTCTCTCTCTCCTGCTGTACGCTATTTCAGCCTCTTGAGGAGGGCACACAGCATAGACACACACACAGAACGTTGATACATACCGAAAAATGTGACTCAGTAGTCCTATGTTTGATGAATTTGCTCTGCTAAGTTGATTCAATATTTTTTGATAATGCAGAATATAGTATCCTATATTTAAATATAGGGCACTACTACAATACATGCAGTGTCGCCCCCACCGACAACGCATAGTATTGTCTTGCCCGCGCCGTCACGTATCAAAAACTAGGACGACACATTTGGCTACGCATCGACGCATAATGGCGGCCGAAGCTTAGCGATGCGTAGCCTTGCGGACGCGTATGCGTACCGATGCGTTGACTCTGTAACGGCCCTAAGGGGTTTGTCCCTTGCGCATGCGCAGTCCTGAAGATTTCTTTGGCACCCTTGTGCCCTGCCCGGGCCTCTCTTACGTCCACAGGTACTGTAGATTACAGCTGCGAGACCAGAGATCTTCTCCCTGTTTTTCTTCAGCGACAAGCAGTTTGAAGAACAGCGGTATCCGCCTGTGTACCGATTGACGGACCGGCTACATCCTGCCGCCAGATCTCCACCCGAGCTGCGAGGCGGGCCTCTGCCCCGCGGAGGAACTCAAGTGGAAAGTCTGTTACATTCATTCGAGCCGTTGCCAAATGAGTTGCTACGAAGCTAATTAAGACTATCAGCACCACACAACTCTCTCTGGATTTCTCAGTATGGCTAAGTTCAGAAAATGCGCAGCCACCGAAGGCTTGTACCATGTGGACGCGCCGACAGTTTTGTTGTCATTAATTCCTCATTGGGGGAGACAGAAACTACACACTATAGCTTTAATAAAAACAAATAATTTTCTTATACTATTTTATGATATAAAACTCCTTCCTGAAGGTTTATCTGCGTGACCCTACCGTGAACCAATGCTCCTCTCCTTTGGACTCTCTTTTTTATCTATCTACTCTCACGTCATCTAAGCGAATGTTAGGAAATATGTATATCCTTGTATTTCTCATAAAACCTTGTAACCTTGAACATTGCGAACTGAACCCTGCTTTGTGTCACTTTGTTCTCCGAGCTTGTAACCGATTTCAGAATCGACTCACAGAGGTTTAATCCAGTGGATGATAGGCTACGAACCACAAAACAATTCGTGATCGGATTGTTTCCTAACAGTATGTCTAGCTACTTGTACGGCAGTGTGTGAATAACATACCCTTTTGGTTTGAGTGAAGGGATTTGGGATCTTGGAGAAGGAGAATTTGCATCCGGAGTACACCTACGGAGAGAAACACAACCGGTTTTAAAATGTACTGTACTAACAAAAAGAAACCTTTGGCTGATTAGGTTTGAAGAAACAGAAGATAGATGTTGGATGTAAGACCAGAGAGGGAGTTGATAAACCAAATATAGGGAAATATGAATTTGAACCGCCAATGTTCGGAGGCAAAAGCTGGTGAATTAAAGAACAAAAGAAACAGCCTATGGAGCAAAGAACAAAAGTCTTTCTTCCTAATATTGCTTCTTCGTTATTGGCAAATTTGTAAGACAAAGTGTTACATGTTTCCAAATGATGGATACCTCTGTTAATTTATTCATGACTATCTGCACACAAAATAAGTCTCATATCAGCGCGGCTTTGGTGAAAGAAACATCAGAAAAGAAATCACGCTTCCTGCTTTGATCTCTGGTGGAAACTCAGCGAACAAGGGAGAGAGAGTTGAGTCAGATATTCTCCAGACGATTTTCAGAGAAACACTGATCTGAGGTGAGGGGAGAGCGTTGTTGGATTGGTGGCGAGAGAGAGCAAGAGAGAGAGGAGAGAAAGAGAGAGAGCTTGCAGTGGTTAAAGAAGTCATACACACATCATACATC
The DNA here is from genome assembly GCF_004354835.1 of Perca flavescens. NCBI lineage: Eukaryota > Metazoa > Chordata > Actinopteri > Perciformes > Percidae > Perca > Perca flavescens. Next base: position 7,281,942 of record NC_041336.1, on the reverse strand, counting down.
ATCACACATCAAAACATACATGTGTACAGGGTGCATGTCTTTTTTTTTTCAGTAATAAGTAATTTCCGTATAAACAATTCTCTACAGTCCTCGCTGCAGTTAGCAAAAGGATCCATGCATTATAAATGACTAAAAAATATATATTTAGGTCTCACACACACACACACACACACACACACACACACACACACACACACACACACACACACACACACACACACACACACACACACACACACACACACACACACACACAGGCAAGAGAAGAGAAGCAAGTGTAAACCTGCACTACGCAAATTTGACAAAAACAAAAGCAGACATGCTGAGTGCAGCAGGTTTGGAGTCTTTTTTTATACTGTATTATTTTACATATACTGAACTATTAACACACAAACCAATGATCTGCTTTGTGGCATTGGTTGTTAACGGTAGCAGTTCAAGTTATCGATGTAAAAACAAAAGTTGTACGCATCACGTACAAAACGTACCTCATTTAACAAAAACCTTTCTTTGGCTGATGTGGAAAACTGGAGATTAAAAAAAGGTTTATACGAAAGTCTCTCTCACCCGCAGTGTGTAGTTGATGGTGTTCTGTTTCTCGTACTGGGAAACCACCAGCGTGAAGGTGTGTGTTCCCGCGCTGGTCAGCCTCATCTTGGTCAGGTAGTGCGGGCTGTTGATGCGGATGCCGTCGATGTAAGGAGGGGGGTCCGCTGCGGAGGGAACCAGAGCAGTTCATTCATCCGTTACATTCAAGCCGTTGCCAAATGAGTTGCTACAAAGCTAATTAAGACCATCAGCTCCACACAACTCACTCTGTATTTCTCAGTATGGCTATGTTCAGAAGATTGTGGCGTCTTATAACTTTCGAGCGCAGATACTTAACTCTTCTGAAGAGTCCATCATGTTTTTTTAATAATTCTCCGTGTCCTCCTTGGCTATTTGCTACTGCGTGGAGGGTTGGGGGAGCGTGCGCGATCACGGAAGGCTTGTATCATATGGACGTGCCGACAGTTTTGTTGCAATTCCTCATGGGAGGGTGGGGGGACAGAAACTACGCATTATAGCTTTAAATTCCTGTGTCTGTTTTTCAAGAAAGTAAAAAGTTTGTGTTGGAGCCATTACACCACTTTGTTTTGTGTGTATAGGCTACCATGTTGGTTATGCCAATTAATATGCAGTTTTATGTTTGAGCACTGGGTGGAGCATTGCCTTTGGGAAAGCATAAAGGTAATCAGCCACAGGTACACAGGGGTGTGGAAAACGGGGAAAGCAGACAGCTAAGGAAAATTGTTTGATAAGGAAAATGAATGGAACTAAACCAGAAATGAAATGGACTGTAATGCTTGTGCCACGGTGAGCAGGCCGTTAAGGAAAACGAATGAGTCACAGCACCGAAATACAGACAAATTGTGGACATTGATTATTGGCACGCAGAACACGCGTCCAAGCAAGTTCTCCCCCTATCCCACCGTATTGGCCTAATGTAGGAGTTGATAAAAGACTCTACGGTTTGTTCGGTAGGTGTTTTATTCTAGGGTGAACTATTTCTCTGTGAGCACAGTAATCTATCAGAGAGGTTGGGGGGTTTGTGATGGACTGCAGTAATCTTTCTTCCAGCCATCTGACCTAGTTGTGTGTGACTGTGGGGCAGAAATAAAGCAGTTTAAACTCCTGCTGCCACACATCTTTCTTTTTATAAATGATTTTTTGGGGCATTTTTAGGCCATTATTTTCACAGAACAGATGAAGACATGAAAGTGGAGAGAGAAGGGGAATGACATGCAGCAAAGGGCCGCAGGTCGGAGTTGAACCTACGGCCGCTGCGTCAAGGAGGAAATCTCTACATATGTGCGCCCACTCTACCAACTGAGCTCACCTGTCCACATAACCAACCTCACAGCTCACTAAAGGCAGTGGTGCCCAAACATTTCCACATTAGGACCCCTAAACTGACACAATTGGACAACGGACCCCCATTTGATAAGATGTTGTCCCGGGGCCCCCCATCTGGTAGGTTTTTTGCTTTTAGATGTTTTATTAAAGAAAGTGTATGAAACCCATGACTAAAAAAGCCATATATTCTGTATTTGTGTTACTTCTCGATGAAATTATAGTGAAAATGTATTATTCCCCCCTTTTGTTGGGGGCCCCCCTGGAACCCTCTCAAGGACCCCACTTTGGGAATTACTGTTCTCAGGTATCTATCAAACCTTACCTGGGTAGTAAACCTTCTTCCCATCCGTCTTGTAAACAACAAGAGTGATGAACTCCCTGTTTTGTGCAAAATCATCCTGAACAAAAAAAAACAGTCATTAGGTAAAAGTGTGATCTTAGAATATAACATTAACACACAAATATAACAGGATATGACTTAGTTAATATCTCCCAGCTCTGCATGTCTACCTTGTCAGTGATGTGTCTGGTGAGCAGCACCCACACAGCAGCTCCCCCTGCTGGACACTGGACCTCCAGCTTGTACTGGGGATTGTTGGCCAGACTGTAGACGTCCTTCACTGGGCCCTGCTTCCCATCCCAGCTACTGCAGACGGGACACAGACCATAGCCCTGATTATATATACTCTTTTTTTTGTGACAGCTCTTACGTTGAAGAGAATTTACATTCAACAAATATACACGATGATACTTGATAGCAGGAAATATAAAAGTGATCTAAAATAGGGCTGCACAATTAATCGCAATTGTATTGAAATCGCAGTATGGACTAGTGAAATATCTAAATCGCAGAGGGGCGCAATATTTGTTAAAGCGAAAATATGTCTCAAACCATTCTAAAATAAAGTATTGAGGTGCTGCAGAGACATCCCAGTCTAGAAATCCTATCCTACAGACTACAGAAAACATCTGTTTGGTGCAGATCCCCGCAAAAATCACACTATGATTATTTAAATTTCTTTCAATGTTAATAATTTTCAATGAAAATGAGAATAATGATACAAAAACGATCATTCCCTACAATATCGTGAATCATATCGCAATCGCAATATCAGTCAAAATAATCGCAATTAGATATTTTCCTCATATGGTGCAGCCCTAACCTAAAACTTCAGCTTCCCTTAGTCTCGGTGTTTAAAAGCGGTTTCAGAAATGTAAAGTCAACAAAACAATCCCGGTTGAAAACTGAGTTATAATTATATTTGAAGTTTGTACAAAACATCTGTAATGTTTGTATCAGAATGTAGCTTCCCCTTTTTTAACATTTAGATGCAAATAAAAACGTGAGCAGTCATGTTATAGATAATAAACAATGATCTTCTGGATCTTTCTCTCTGTCTGCTCACACACTCGCGGATCGGGCCGCCTTTGTCTGTCGAGGCCCGGCCCCCGTCCGACAGAGAAGTAACCGAGCCCGGCCCGAGCCCGACAGGCATTAAGATATTTATGTCTGAGCCCGACCCGAACATCATTTCTAGATATCTGTCCAAACCTGGCCGGCCGGTATTGCCGGGTCACGACGGGCTCGGTTCGGTACGCACACGCGCACACGCGCACACACACACACACACACACACACACACACACACACACACACACACACACACACACACACACACACACACACACACACACACACACACACACACACACACACACACACACACACACACACACACACACACACACACACACACACCTGTGAATACAGGAGGAGTCTTTGAACAGGGCGGGGTTCCAGCTCAGGTAGATGACATCATAGTACTGACAAAGGTCCTCCCAGGCGATCCAGAAAACACCTGGAGAGCAACACGGAGCAAAACTTATGTATGATCAGTATTTGGTGGAGCGCCCTGCCACATCAGAAGCCCCGCTGCTGGGGATTGTACCTCGACTGTACGGTGATGCCCCATCCCTCATGTTTCAAACAGTAACGCTACGACACAGTAGGGCTGCTCGATTGAGGAAAAAAAAAGAAATCACAATTATTTTGGTCAATGTGAAATCACGATTATTTAACACGATTACTCATTGACATTTGGAAAGATGTTTCTGCTCCATGTCAGATTCCTCAATTCCGAACTGTTCCCAGACAACGGAATTTGCTCTCCCCTTCTTGCTCCTCTCCCAACCGCCATCTTTCCTCCTGCTGATTTTTTTAATGCCACCAGGTACCACAAATAGGACTCGCTGACTATTGGCTGAGTGAGTTTAGCCTTCGGGAGGGGCGAAAGTGTGAGGGTCACTCAGAACACAAGACAAAATAAGAGTTGACTTGCAAAAGGTAATGTGCAAAATAATTGCTTTTCTCCAATTCACTGTTTTTGTGATCATTGGGAGCCAAAATCAAAATCACAATCAAAATGTTATTAATTGCACAGCCATACGACACAGTAAGAACTAGTTTTGCTTTGACAGACCCTCCTCAAAAGCGCGCTGAAGGAAGGTCTGGCTACTCCACATAGCATTCGGGGACGGGAGGAAAGCATGCTCTGGTTTAATGGCATTTCTTTAAACCAATCAGAATAGTCATTGGTTGGCGCTAAACTCCGCACATAGACGCTGCAAAATAATTGTGTGAGAGGAAACTCCGATTGGACAGATAGTCTAGCTAGCTGTCGGGATTTACCCTGCAGAGATCTGAGGAGCAGTTAACCATAGTCCTCACAAATCCACCGGAGTTTAAAATTCCAACACCAAGAAAGCGGAAGGAAACGGAAAATACAGTACATGCATCCGGCGGAATTTCCTGCAGCACCAGAGCAATCCCAGAAGTGGAACTTCAAGGATATATAGACTAAGTAAGAACTGACCTTGGATGATATAAAAAAGCAGATTTCCCTGAGTTTCTATTCTTTTTTCGTGATTTGACTGATGCTCCACCATTTGTCACAATGAGCAACAGCACCAAATAACACACAATGGAACATTTTGGGGTAGGAGGTAAAAAAGGTTTTCAGTCCATATTGTAGGTGTTGCATTTAGGAAAAGAACACATGAATACCATTGTCAAACTTCTGTGCCGTTTTGGGGTCAAAGTTGAGGTATTTGAGGAGTTCGGGTGTCCAGTTCTTCTCGTCACGCTCGCTGTAACGGCCCTTCCACCGCAGGTGACTCCACGGATTCTTCAGCTGCAGGAAACGCATTCCCTACGAGAACAACACACCTGCTTAAATAATGGCACTTAGATGCAGAAGATGGGAGGACTGGCAATGTATCCACTGGCCATACAGGATGTGGATTTACCGATTGAACAGCGGTTAGTAAAGTCATGCTTGCTATAGTCTTTGCTTCATTTTAGTGTTAAACTATTTGCATAAGAAACTGTGCATCCATTTCGGTTTCTCATGTGATAATCATGATTATCACTGACCTTGTGGAAAGCACCGAAAACCCCTGAGGACAGGAGGCGTCAAGCTACTGTTAAAGACTATCGGCAGTCACTTTCTGTACTTCTGCTGAAGTGCTGTAAACTGACTCTACTTGCTACAAGTAAACTAACTTAAGAGAACTCCAGTGATTCTGTCCATTCTTTGATAAATAATTATCCTAACAACAGCTTTCATTTGGGTGGTGGGAAGGGCTTGGTATAGTCAATGATTCCCTGAATCGTTTCGATTACATTTTCAATTAAATTTCATTTAATAAAACCAATTTTCACTTAGAGCACCTTTAAGAACTGACGAAAAAAAGGTTTGTTTTAAGTACTTAATACATAACAGCACTTACATTATATTAACATATTAAAAGATCCATTTCAGGATTTTATTAATGGATTTAAGATCACTCAAACAAAGATCGATTTTAATCGGACAATCAGTTATTTTAACCCAGCCCTAGAGGTGGGTGACACTCACTTTACCATCACGCCGTTCAATTCAAATGCATCCGAATTCACTACTAACATCCATCGCTGCGTTCCAAATGTATCACTAAAGCTTATGTTTTCCATGTACCCTTTAAGGATAAATATAAAAGTGCATGCTGACACGGTAATGCTACTTTATTTATTCTAACCTTGTGATCCCTGATGTCAAGAACAGCGTAGGCGTGTGTTGGCACTAAACCCCATTTCTCCCCTTCTTCCTCTGTCATCACCCCCGTTGCCGTGGTGACAAGGACGTCACCCCTGTGAAACCTAGTTACAGGGAGAGAGATAAGAGAACAAAAGCAGAGATTAAGCCATATGTTCAGAGGGGAAAATAATGAGTTAAAAAGGACAATGAAACCTAGAGACAGACAGGCACACAAAGAGAGAGGGAGTGTGAGGAAAAAAGTAAACTAGGGAATAACTTTTTGCGTGCATGCTTGTGTGTTCCTCACCTCTGGTAGAGCATACGGAAAGTGTCATCCTTGCTGAATGACTGATTGTCTGAGTGCATAGCGATGCGTTCGGGGATCCAGCCGGTGAGCGCGTGCAGATCGATGTTCTGTAACAGAGAACAAATACAAAAGACTTTTTCCAAAGACCAAATTTCTCGACAAACATCAGACTTTGGTTTGCATTCAGCATTATGTCTGCTGAGAGCGGCTGGCCGACATATGCCCACCAATATTTTTGAAAACCTATTTTGCAGATTTGAGCAGTTTCAAAACCTCTCAAGACCTGGAAGTGACTCAGATGGGTTTTATTACAAACATGTAGAAAGACTTGCCAAGTCTTTCTAATTTAACCAAAGATACATAAATGACTATTTGAATACCTTTAGCTCGGTCACACAGATTTTTGCTCCAAATTATTTTTTTGATCACATTTATCTGGGTCTTCTAGTGGTGGACTCTATGCAGTTTGAAAAAGCCTAACAAGCCAGACCCACATCAAGATGTAGGGTCTGGGAACTCACCTTTGACAGGGCTCAATCCGAGGGGCGGGATAAACGGTTGTCTTTCAAATTCCCTCTGCACGCTATAGGATAGCGCTACAACGAGGTAGAGCAATGCTAGTTGATAGATTAAACTTTTGCCGTATCCGGTCGGCAAAACTCCGAAAACATCTTCCTTTTTTAAGAATGACTTCAGTGCCGTTCTTTGTTCTTTTCTCAAAGAAAAGCTTAACTCCAAGTCTTCCAGAGTCGCGGCTAAAGCCGATTCGAAAGATCGCTGTTCGGCAGCAGCAGCAGCCATCTTCTTTGTTTTTAAATAGAAAGGAATTTTCTTGTATTTTATTTTTTTATATTTAGAATTTAATCAAGTAGCAGGGAATTCACGCAGAACCGTCTCAACTCTGCCGTCATTATAGTCTTCGCCTGCCCACCGACTCTATACACGATGTGATCGGCCTGACCCGGCCCGGGGTTTGGTTTTTCCGAAACCGCTAGGGTGCGTCTAGATTTCTAGGCTAGGTTTGTCCACCTTCACTCACCGAGTTGGAGCCAGGGAAGTCGTAGCCTCCCATCACCTTCATGTAGGCCTTCTCTATCAGGGAGACCCAGAGCTCGTTCCTGTTGCTGGAGTAGGAGCACAGCAGCTCCCCGTTGTGATCCACCGGCAGGTAGTCGTCTATAATCACCTGCAGCGGGGGCCAGAGGCAGGTCATAAAGATGAGTTGGAAGGATGATAAAAAGATCAAGACTTTAACTTAGATACTTGTCTATATCCTGAGAGAGTGTGTGTGTGTGTGTGTGTGTGTGTGTGTGTATTTAGTATATGTGAATAGGAGAAGAATTTTAAACGTGCCTTAAAATGTAAGATATAGTTGATAGTAAATTGATTAATAAATCAATGAAACTGTTATTAACTAAATAAAAACTGATGTTTTACTTTGCATTTTTAATTAATTCAGCTGCCTGATAATATGCAATTCACATTTCTGCAAATTAGAGCTATATTGTGTAGTTTCTGTCGCCCCCATTAGGAATTCAAAGTTATGACAACAACACTGTCAGCGTGTCCACATGATACAAGCCTTACGCGATCGTGCACCACCCCCACCCGTCCTCCACGCAGTTGCTAGTATCCAAGGAGGACACAGAGGATTAAAACAAACAAACATGATGGACTCTTCAGAAGAGGTCATTATCTTTGCTCAAGTTTGAATGTAACAAAAAGTTACACAATTAAATTGTAAGCCCATTCTTACGGTTAGATTTGCTTTCCTAATGTTTTGGCAAGTGTAGCACATTCACTTGTTGAAGAACTATTTTGACAGCAAAAGAGATCAATTCTCTCAGTTATCCTTTCCATTCACAAACAGAAAAGGAGGAATATTTGCAAGCCACTACTACTGGCACCTTTTGTCAATATGTGTGTAGAGCATGCATTTATAAAGTGCTATATTCTCCTGCTGTATGTTGTGATTTGTAGCTCCCCCTTAGTGTTTTATCTCTACAGGTGGACAGGCTCCACAGGTGAACAGGCTCTACCGGTGAACAGGCTGTGCCAATTTGTCTTTTACCTTTCTGGGAACTCCGTTGATGTGAAGCTTGACCATGTACTTCCCACAAGGGTTATACTCTGGTTCCCCTCGTCTGTTCTGGGGGAAGATGACGCTGTAACACACAAGAACACACACACACACACACACAATATAAATATTAAAATGTGTTAATTAAGATAAACCCCTTGAGATGTATCATCTGGTTTTCGAGAGGCTTCTCGCACCCTAAGTGATAATCATACCCCTAGACCAACAAGCCACCTATAGAAGAGAACCTAGAAGAACAAACACACTCAATTAAAGTCTAAAAGGTCAGATCTTATCTTTATCTTAATTTTTGAATATGCATATGCTCATAGCATTTGTTTCTTCCTTTATTTAAAAAGTGAGAAACTGCTTTTTATTGAATATTTAAAATAAGACAATCAAAGTCCCAAATATTCAGAAAAAGTATTAGAGAAACGTGAAAAATGTATTGGGGCTGACTTTAAACTCAGAAACTCAATTGAGTACGCAAACACATTTTTACATATGGCCCTAATCCTCCTCACTACAAACATAATGGATGTGATGCTGATTAGTTCTCCACGCATTGTTTAGACAATGTGTTTTACAATTAATTTTGAACTACTAGGTCATCAAATGTTGTTTGTTTAAAGGACAATTCCGGCGCAAAATGAACCTACGGGTTAATAACACGTGTACCGAGTCGAATGTTCTCTGGGATGTTTTCATGCTAATCTAATGTGTCTCTAGCTTGAAACCAGCTACCGCAAACCGGTGTTTAGCTGCTAACACTAGCTTTCGGGGCACAGGGTCAGTCATGACCAGTCGAACGACGAAGGCCGTGCAACCAGTAACCAGTAACATAGCTCAAACAGCGTTCGTGATTCCACTGGTCATGACTGTTATCCAAGATGGCGGCCGCATGTAAACATTAACGCTACGGTCTTTATAATTGGTCTGTACACTTACAAAGTTCTCAAGGCTTCGGTTTGCATGCAGGGACCCTCATTATGCTACCGTTGAAGTGTGGTGCTATTTTGAGCCTTGTTAGTGGTATAAAATAGTGATTTACCTTGTGCCCCAAAAGCTAGCGTTAGCAGCTAAACACCAGTTTGCTGTAGCTAGTTTCAAGCTACAGACACATTCGATTAGCATGAAAACAGAACCCAGAGAACGTTCGACTCTGTACACATATGTTATTAACCCCTAGGTTCATTTTGCGCCGGAATTGTCCTTTAAGACAAAATATGACAATACATGGAATATTAAAAGCTGAATATTTTATGTTGGTCTGAAACAAAAGCACAAAATACTGCCACTTCATGAGAAAAACTTACCATATGTACACGTATCTGCCTTCAAAAAGCAATACACATCAAACATAAAGAATATATACAGTACCTGGTGATGAGTTTCTTGTTGTAGCGCCTCTCGTACGCCGCGCTGATGGCTAGCGACGCCACAAACGAACAGTCAGAAACCACCGTCTGGACAAAAGGAGAGAGGATCACATTAATTATATTAGTCAAAGTTAACTTTTTAATGTGTGTGTGAACCTCTAAGCTGCATTTGTATCCTTACATATTACAGAATACATTGACGTAAAAAAACCACAAAACAAGTTTGACAGTAAAACACATTTAACATTTAATATTGTTTGGAACTTGAGAGTTAAATGTTCATACTCTATCGTTCCTACCATGGAGATCCTGATCTGTGAGAACGCTGTGCCCTCTACTGTCTGAATTTAAACAAGTTCATACATCCAGTAAATACAAAAAAAACGTACTAAATCCACACTCAGACTGACACGGCTGCACGAGTCAACCAAACTGAAACTGAAATCATGGGCGCAAAACACACTACAGGTGCCAAATCCACTACCACTGAGAATAAAAAGGATGTGCTCGTTTTTGCCAGAAATTAGTGTGTTCAATGGACTGTAAAAAAATAAGTGCGTTCGTAACTGTACCAGTAAACACACTCGCTCGCTCTCTTGGGTGCTTGCTTCCAGAGGAAATACACAATAACTATTAAAAAAACAAAACAATCTGAAGACTGTTATTAAATCAGTCACTTTTCAAGCACATAATTAATGGCATTAGTGCCAGCGTAAACCCTCAGAGGTTGATGACTGTCAGGCATTAGTGATGCCATTAAAAATTAACCGGTGCAGAGCAAATTAAAGTATAACTAGATGGGGAAAATATTTATCATTAATAAACATGATGATATATGAATAGTTTACAAGCAAAAGCCTGCCAAAGACCCTACAATACAATAAAAGAAAGTTGAGAAAGTGTAAGTGTTCAGCATCTGGCTGGATCCAGTGACTGTGGCTGCTAATCTGACCTGTTTGATGCTGAAGCTGGACACAGACATAATCATGGTGGGGTTATTGCAGATCTCGTCTGGCCGGACCCAGCGGGAGAAGATGGCTTTCTGTTTGGGTGACAGTGCCAGTTTCCCTGTTTTGTCCCTGTTGAGAAGAATAAAACAAAGAGTTAAAAACTGTGTTGAACCAATTAGTTCAGATTCACCAACACAGCCAGCCACTCATTCTCTGTTTGTCCAACACACCAAAGTGCATTCAAAACCAACAGAATGACTGGGTGGTGATGGTGCAGTGGATATAAAATAATCAAAGTACACCTCTTATAATTTTTTTTCCCAAAGATGGTTTCTGTCATTTTAGGTAGTTATGATCACACTGATTGGTGGTTTGTTCAAGTGTTCATTTTTCTGATCAGATTGTTTTTTAATAAGTTATTTGATGCTATAAAAAAAGGCTGAAACTTCATGATTGAGAGCTGGGATTGACAGGGTGTTCTATTTGTACTCGGAAGTCGGATTTTCCGAGGTCAAAGTAGGAAACACTCCCCGCTGACCTCGGATTTCCGAGATTGGAACTCAGGCAACCACAGAGTATCCCAGGCTCAAAATCCAGCATGGCTGCCCCGTGCATCAACAGTTGTGAAAGCTGTAGTAACATACAGTTAGCACTTCTGTCTTATTTGTGTCTCATGTAATCAGTCGTACACACAGTCTGTCCATCTTCTACCTGTGGACATGTTGCTACGCTGTTTTTTTATGAAAACATTATTGTTATATGTACATGTTTATACATGTTATAAACTGGTATTGCTAACAATGGCTAACCGGGCTAGAGCTAATGAAAACAATGAAAAATCCGACTTGTAAATGGAACGCATTCAACTCGGGTGTGACGTCATTCCCAGCTTCAGGATTCCGAGTTCTGAGGTAAATGGAACGCACTATGACTCGAGATTGGTCGGGCTGGTGTGTAGGCGGGACTTTGATACCGAGGCTACACCGTCCGATTACTACTGCACAGATTCTGGCTTTAAAATTACAATACGGCATTGCCCGCATCTGGGATATTTTGGCTTCACTTTTCTACAGTGGTAAGATGCAAGATGCGGAGACACGCGTCCAGCTTTAAATCCAGTCTATGGTTTAGACTTTTTAAGAGAGATCACCCGTGTTTCCTGAAGCATTTCTGGAGCTTTTCAGGCATCCGTCAGGAACACTAAAGCATTCTAATAAAACCCAAATTTTGTTGTTGTGACACGTGTATATTTTACATGTTAGGCACATTGATAGAAACCTTTTAGTGTCCCCCAGAATAAACAGATACAGATACATTTATTAATGACTACATTAATAAAAACTACACTACACAGCAGAAACCTTTTGAAAAGTTGGCATTTCAGTTTTTTTGTTTTTTTTCTTAACATATGACAGATACGACTTTAGAACTACTGAATCACCTGTTGCTATGTTACAAACAGTGCTAACACAGATAACAAAGCATTTTAATAAAATGGAAGGACAGATGTAGAGGAAGAACAATTCTGAACTGAATTTCAAAATGTAAAGCCGATCCTTGGCTGGATCGTGTAACAGCTTGAACGGCATAAATTTGCTTTGACACGGTGCTGCTAACCTGGAAGAACACATTAAATAAAATCATAATAAAAAACTCACGAGAAAGGGACAGGAAAGGCAAATCTTTCCCTCAGGTCCACACTCATGAAGGGCACATAGGCTATTCCATTGATAGTAGATGTACTCCTGAAAAAGAAGAAAGAAAAGGTTTTGGAGTTACAGAGCAGCTAACGGTGGAATATAGTCAGTACTGTAGCATGTGAGAAACTCTTTCAGACTTGTCTTTGGTGTGATAAACATTTATTTTTCTGTGGCTGTCACACCACCACCAGACAGCGCCAGAGTAATTCATTTGTTTTGCACTTTTTTTCAAATTTAACAGGATTCTTCTAAATGTAACAGATTTCCCACTTAAAAAAAAATGTACAGGACATTTTTAATGACCAATACGTATGTTTATATTTATTTGGTGGAAGTGGGTTAGTCTGTCAAAGAAGATGCTACTAGTGAAATATTCCACTAAATGGCTAAAGGAAGTCCTAAACTAAATTGGTAATCATACATTAACTTTGTTTCTTTTTCAGTCCAGTTTTAATATAAAAAATTAAGTCACATTGTCTGAATAGTTTGTATTTGATGTCCCCTTTAAAAGCCTTTTAACAGTCACACATTCACCAACAATCACATATTCAGGCACTGAGAATGCAATGCATGCTTTTTCAAATTTATCTCGTCTCCATCTGAAGTCTCAAAGCCCGCACTACCAGGCTCAGAAACCGTTTCTTCCCCCAAGCTGCCACCCATCTGAACCTGGCTGTCCGCCGGACTTTAAAGTGGTTACACACCAACCAGACGGCCGACCCTTGGCAGAAATGATCAGTCGCGTCCCCGAGGTCCAAAAAGTGCCACATAATACACCAAAAAGACGAGACGAGACGTAATACATCTCTATAACAGCAGGCGGCGCTAATCTGTAATGTTGCCCAAGAAATGAAAACCGGCAGCTGATTGGACGAATGCGTCACATGGGTTTGTTTTCTCCGGAAATTCAAAGCCAGACTGTCATGGCGGCTCGTTCAGAATATGATCTCATATTGTACTAAAATAGTTCACTGAAACGTCTTTCTGAAAACATTTTAAGCGAGAAATAGGCCGTGCAGTTGCTGAATCTGTCTTCATTTCAGATCAACAAAGATTTTCGTCAGATTTTGAGAGACTCTAGTCACCTCATTCCTCTGCCGGCGACTGAAAATGTCAGGTCGGCCAAAATGAAGGCCGACAGCCCCCCGGACTGACAACGGCACGGGACACACCGAACAGATTCGCGTCACTGACCTCGCCAGACTGTCTAACGGCCGATAATCGACTAAGTGTGTCTCGGCTATTACTTAGATCCCTCCCCTCTGCCCCTTCCTTCTCCTGTCACTGCACTTTAAAGGCCCTGACACACCAACCCGATAATCGGCCTGTCGGACAGTCTGGCGAGGTCGGTGACTCGAGTGTGTTTGGTGCGTTCCGTGCCGTCGTCCGTCGGAGGGGCCGTCAGCCTTCATTTTGGCCGACCTGACTTGCCGGGTCGGAGGGCGGGCAGGCGGTCTGAATGACCAATCTGATTGGTTGAGTGCTAACCCGGAAACGGCCGTAGGGTTGGTGTGTCAGGGCATTTATATATACACTATACCATTTGCAAAAGTACATTTACAAAATGTGCACGTTTATAATATAATGTAATTCACAACAATTCTGAGTATGTAAATGTTTATAAAGTTAATAATGTCTTGTTTTTTAATCTACTGTGTATGCGCACGGTTTGTTGGAAAGCAATGACCTACATTTCGTTACATATGTGCCTGCACATTGTGTCAATGACAACTAAATTGAATTGAATCAGTATTAAATCGATCGTCAGTATTTATACAGCAATCACAATTTCAATACAGATTGAAAACTTTTCCACGCAACTAATTGCTTTGATCAACTGTCTTTGTCCAGGATCAGGTGTAAATCCTTCTAAAAGTCATATCATTGGACGAGAGATTACACCAGCCGCCTCACCTGAGCACCTCGATCTCCTCCGACGTGTAGCGCTGACCCTGGGGCTCGCTGGACTGCACCGCCCGGACCGGCTGGGCTTGTTGTCGGTCATTGAGGCTGAAGTCTGGCCCGAGGGGGAAGAACTGGCGGACCGGCCCCACAGAACTGGCACCGCTGCTCGGCTTGGCTCCAGCAGGCCCCGTCTTGTCCTGAGTTGGAGTTGACTTGGACTGGGATTCTTTAAGACCCTCCGCCCTGACAGAACATAGGGGAGAGGTTTGTTTAATTGAATCTGGAAAAATAAAGTCAGTTATTTCTGGCAATAACAGAAAAATAAAATGACTATAATTTAGATTCAAAGTTATTTAATTAATTTTGTTTGTTTGTTGTTTCTTCTTTCGTTTCTTTCGTACTGCTAATGTTCTGGGTTATTTTATGGATTTTATAGGATAGGCCAAAATAAGCCTTCATAGGCTTCAGCCTGTTCCTTTTTCAGTTGTTGATTGCGATTTATATTATGTGAAAAGGATTGGGGTAAACGTGCATAATAATGTTTTTGTCAACTGCATATTCACACAAATTGTCATGCTTTGTTCATTATAATGTAAATGTCCTAATAATACACCATTCCCATTTATGTGAATTAAATAAACTCTTCATTCATTCATAAAAAAGAAGAAAACATTTAAAGTGCTCATATTATGCCGTTTGACTTTCCCCCTTTCCTTTATTGTGGTATATCTTTTTTGGGCACGTTATAGGTTTACAAAGTGAAAAGGCCCAAAGTCCACCCCAAAGGGACTTACCATCTCCAACTGAAAACACTGTTTACAAACTGCTCCAAACAGCTCTATTGTAGTCCAGCCTTTACTTCAGAGACCAACGTGGGTCACTTTGTAACACATGTTATAATGCTCACCTAGCTGCTAATAGGCACTCCCTCATACTCTGCTTCTGACTGGCTAGTAGTCCTTACCTAGGTACGGAGCATGTGCGACTCCCAACAAAAATGGAACAGAAGTGAGATGCCTCACTCTGTAGATAAAACAGAGAGCTCAACACACAGGGTGAAAAGAGGAGTTGCAGCAATGTGCAGTTCAACAAATATATGGTGTTTTTTTTTAAATTAAACCATGTAACCCTATTCTGATACAACCTCTAAATACAATAATGAACCTGCAAATGAGCATAATATGAGCACTTTAAGAAAAAAATCCACAAAACAATGATAACAACTTTTTTATATTTCAGGGCCTCATTTAGCCTCATTCAGTGGGGATTCTAGCTCACAACGAGAGGACTAATGCTAATTTTCTAATAAGTACCTGTCTAAAGCTTGACGTGCCAGCTGCTTCAGCTTGGTCTGCAGCGCCTGGTCTGTCGTCTCATTGGACTGTCGCAAACACAGAAGGAGAAACAGATGTGTAAAGGTTAGTAGAGCTGTAACAATTCAAAATGTCACCGTTCAATTAATTGTCTCAGCAATGATTGCTATTAACAATATAATTGTCTCTTTCGGTCAAATTTTAAAATGTTTATTTTATTCATTACTTTTTCAAACAAATTAAAGTTTTGAATGAATCCCAGGATACATCATCTGGTTATTTCACTGTCATGCTACCCAGATAATGTAATAACACAGGTACACAGCCCTTAAAGTAATCTCTTTGTTATCATAGAACATTTTTTTCTAACTGTATCCCCCCCCTTGTAATTTCTGTTGCTATGAACGTGTATATGGTGACGTTATTTGTGCCAACAACTAACTATAAAAAGAATAATTAAAATATATAGTCCGACCAATGTAATGTAATTAGAATTTGACATATCTAAACTAAATCAACAATTATCAGTCATATGCCTTAAGACCTTAGCTAATATTAGCAATTAATTGTGGTTAAACAAAGAAACCGCTATTATGTATAAAAAAAAAAGAAAAGAAATTGACATTCAGACAATTATGTAATAATTGTTACAGGTAGAGCTGGGCAATATATCGATATTATATTGATATATCGACTAGATATCGTCTTAGATTTTGGATCGTAATATGGCATAAGTGTTGTTTTTTCCTGGTTTTAAAGGCTGCATTACAGTAAAGTGATGTCATTTTCTGAACTTACCAGACTGTTGTAACTGTTCTATTATTTGCCTTTACCCACTTAGTAATTATAGCCACATTACTGCTGATTATTTATCAAAAATCTCATTGTGTAAATATTTAATGAAAGCACCAATAGTCAACACTACAATATCTTTGGTGTATTTGGTCAAAAATATCGTGATATTTGATTTTTTCCATATCGCCCAGCCCTAGATACAGGCCTAAAGGTTAGTCACTGTGACTGAGATAGTGCTGACGAAGAGAGAGAGAGAGAAGAGAGAGCTACCGTGCTTATGCATAGCTCCACAGCCTGGGTGTACAGTTCAATGGCTTCATCATCATTTCCCTTCTCGTCTTCCTCGAAAGCCTGGGTGACCAGGAAGTGGGCTCGCTCCAGGTCCACATGCTGCCGCGATTTCAGCGGGTCGCTCTTCTGGGCCTGGACTGGGGTCAAAGGTCAGGGGAAGCAGTGGTTAGTAGAGAACAGAACAGATACTTTGTCGAGAGATCCTACGTTCGGCCCTCTAATGGCCCTGCTAATATTGTTGCATTTGCATGTTTTGGCTTCGAAAACATTTCATTTACACAATTCATTCAACCATGGCTGGTTGGACTGGGATCCAGTTTAAAAAGGACAATTCCGGTGCAAAATGAACCTAGGGGTTAATAACACAGGGTACCGAGTCGACCGTTCTCTGGGATATGTTTTAATGCTAATCAAATGTGACCAGTTTTAGCGCAAACTGCTAATTAGCTTGTAACACTAGTGGTCAGGGCAAGGGTTAAGTAAAAAGAAAACGCTATTTCTACACCACTAAAAACTACTAAGAAGGCTCAAAATAGCACCACACTTCCACGGTAGTAAAATGATGGTCCCTACATGTAAACTGAAGCATTGAGAAGTTTTTAAGTGTACAGACAGTTTAGAAAGATAGTTTAGAAAGACAGTACCGTTCACGTATACAGGCAGGCGCCATCTTGGGAAAACAACCAGTAACCAGTAACATAGCTCAAGCACGGCGCTTGTGGTTCGACCTTTAAGAAGGGATTAAGGTGCTGTTCAATCTTCTTATCTAAACGACCCAAAATGCCACAGTCCGCCATCAAGACTCAGACTGAAGCTCTGCCTATTCACGTTTCTTCTTGCTTAACAGAAGACAATGTGTGAGGGGATGCTGAAACAGGATCTAAGCTAGTGTCTTTGATTTTATAAGTTACGTGTTCACAATTGAATCTAATCTTTTGAATAATACTGAAGTAGCACTTATACTAAGTTGACAGTTTATTAGGGTGCACCAAGTCAAAATTGATGAAGGCTACCACAGCAGCCCTGCAACAAATCCTAGTTAGAGATATTCTATTTCTTGTTGAAACTTCTTTCAATAGGTGTGGATTCAACTGTATGGTCATGTTGGAGGCTGCAGTTTGTGCTGCTGTTGAACTGGATTGTGTTACACTGAGAGGTTGTTTCTGATATTTTTTCCACCCCATATGTAACGACGACGGTGGAATCATTTGGTTTCAAAAGAGTAGAGTTATTCTTAAGCTACAGCACTTCTTCCTGTAACCAAATCAGGACTGGGTAGCCTAGTTCACTTTTTCTGGATGCATTAAAAAAGTAAAACTTTATAACTTTAAAACAGCAGTAACAATCCCTCCCACAGTCTATGTGGTCACACCCATGGGCACACCACACACAAGCACACACACTTGCACGTACACGCACACACGCATGTACCCATAGTGTCAACAGTCATGGAAAAAAGTAGTCAGACAGCAAATGAGAAAGGATGTCTTCAGGGCCTATTCAGTTACAGTCCGGAACAATTCCTGACTTATTACTAATCACAAGCACCTCACCGCTTAAAGAGACTAAAAATCTGATTTGTTTACCTTCAGGGGGACAGTAGTTTGAGGGATGAATAATAACATCTGACGCTGGAAACACAGCAAAGACAGAAAAACTCCTGCTGTTCATGTCTAACTGAAACCGTTCAAATTCACTGCCTAAGTGTCCATTTTCATGATATGTATTTTGGCTTTTTGTTTGTCTTCCGTGTTTTGAGTTCCCAAAAAGAATGCATTGGCAATGCAATGCTGCGTGTATCTTTCACTCTAGTTGTGCAAGCATGCAAATCAAAATGCAGTCTCAGCTCAACTCTGATGATGAAAACTAGGAACAGCAAACTAAAGCAGTGGATCCGCAGAGTGTTTTATCAGGTGAGCTTACCAGCATTGTGGAGGGCTTGGACTCGATCCAAGTACTCGTTCACTTTGTCCTGGATTCCCTCCAGTTTGGACCCTGCCATGCCAGCATATATCAGGGCCTGGGCTGCCTCCTACAGCAAGAAAATCCCAGAAAATGCAGTTTCAAGTTATTTATTGCCATGCGCACAACAACTACAGAGAAGCCTTGGCAATGAAAATCAACCAAATAAAAAATAGAATCCAAGACAAAATAGTGCAGAGCTGGAGTTAAAATATAGATATATAATCAGTGGTGGAATGCGAGTACATTTACTCAAGTACTGTAGGTACCATTTCCAAGAACCCACGTGTCCTTATGTGTTTGTTTTTTTAAGTATATTTTTTATCTTGTTTTGTTTTTGTCTTACCTTAATCTCTTTTGGCTGTCTATGTTTCCCTGTACTTCACTTTGTTGTGTATGTTATCACTTTCTTTTACTATAAAAAAAGTACAATTTTGAGGACTGCTTCAAATGTGTACTTACTATCTTACTTATTTACTTTCACTTGTAACAGAGTATTTTTACACTGTAGTTAGTTTTCCTTAAGTAAAATATCGGAATACTTCCTCCACCACAAATTCCTTTGTGGTAGACAGTATTTCCAAAACAGTAATGTAAACACAAGAATTAATAAAATTATATAAATGCAGAGATGTATAGGTAAACAGCAGCCTACAGTATATAAAAGGTAAAGTGACATTATGAACGTAGTGGTTATAAAAAGACATAAAGCTCTTAATCGGCAGTCAGTGACAATCTCAAAGCTTTATTATAGATTGATGTTACTATAATTTGATAAACATACAATTAAGTGAATCCAAAGTGGCAAACTACAGTACATTACGCAAGTGAAAGTGAATGTTTACCTCTAGCTAGGTAAGATGAGCTAAGGCTCGATGGTGTTTTAAGCCCTCAACGTCAACTTCACGGCAGCGCTGCGACCGTCGACTTCAAGCATGGATGTATTAAGAGCTAACTGTCTATAAGAGACTTCAAGGCACCTAACCATTGCCTAACCCTAGTGCCTTCCACGCAGCGCTGCCTGGAAGACGACGTTGGGGGCTTAAAACACCAAACACCTGAGCTAAGACAGTGCTAACGTTGACAGGTAGCAGCTAAGTGTATAGCCACATACCTTATAATAAAATACAGCCTCGTTATATTTGCCGCTCTGGTCATAGGTGACAGCTGTTTTGGCAAATTTGACAGCATCGAGCTCCAGTGCCGAGCAGTCCATGCTGAACACAAAATTGTTGACAGAGTGACAAGCTAACTAGCTAGCTACCGTGGTTCGCCAAATTTACGAAATTGAAAGACTTTCACTCGAAACACAGTTCGCTTCGTCAACTCGGACAAAACATAGTAAAGATGATACTGACAAGCGTCCTTAATCCAGTTGCCAAAACTGGCTATTTCAAGTTTTGCTTAATCTTTTGACAGATGACTGCTGTACTAGCGGATACCAAAACAACCATGTTGTTTCCGGGAGACACTTTTTTTTTTCAATCTTTATTGAAAATGACATTCAAATACACAAACACTGCAGACGTGAAAGCTATGTGACGTGTAACGTTTCTCAACGTAATAATGGTAAGAAAAGTAATATAATTTAAATAAAAATAATAACAACAAAATAGAATTGTAGTCTCAGGCTTTGTTATGCTAAAATATAAAGAACTACATTTAAAATGAGCTGTTACAACATGCTACCAGAAACGTAAAAAAAGTGCCCCCATTGACTGTTTTCTTTTTTTAATAGCACATGAAAAGAACATTAACAGAACCTAAATAATAATAGGCCCATTACTTAATTTTTTAAATCTTGACTCAATAGACATTATCACAGTATTTAACATTCATATTCACAATATCCTAAATGTTAATTATACAGCAAGTTTTGAAGGAGTTAATGTTTGCCAGCGAGGTGACACTAAAATAAGAGGTTTTGTACACAATACAGTACATGCTTCTGGACATTATTTATCCATATTTTACACACTGTAAAATTGTATAGGCAGGTACTTTTACAACTTATCTGTACATATATTTATATATATATATACATTTACATTTACATTTCATTTGGCTGATGCTTTTAATGTCGCCACATGTAAGTGCATTTTTTTGTAGCCATATATACGTTTGTATTTATGTTTATGGAACAAATTAACAAAAGAAAACAAACATGTAGAAGTTTTTTAGGTTATCCAATTCAAAATATCACCTTTATAAAATTTGATGAAGCAATTTTACATCTATTTTAATTTCCTACTTTTCTGGAAATATGATTTTCTTAAACTTCTAATGCATTGGGAATAGAAATCCTGTGAATACTCAATCAAAAGGTATTTCTAATATACTTGAAATGTATTTCAGTTGACGTGCATTTCTTGATTTCATTTCTGAGACAGAAATGTATTTTTTAAACTGCGGTTCAGCTATTTCCAAAAAGTTCACATCCTCATTGGCCATACCCACAGTGTCCTTAGCACCTGTTCCTCCGCACTTCCTATAACAACCAAATCTGCATTTTGTCTTCGGCAGTTGTTTTGAGCCTTTTCCAAGGTTCTTTGATCAGGACTGTTATTAATTGCATCTGAACTCAAGTCCCTTTAATCTGAGCAATATGAAAGAAAAAAAACCTGTGGCAGCATCTTTATTTAAGAGCTTTATTGGTGCAACCTGATAATAAGGAATTACAATTGTCTAAGCTCTAAGTAATAAATGCATAGACTACTTTTTCTGCATTATTTTCAGAAAGGATGTGCCTATACTTTTTGCAATGTTACACATGTTGGAAAAAGAAAGCCCTTAAAGTTTGTTTTATGTGAGCGTTAAAGGATATATCCAAAGATAACTCAGAGATTCTTACAGTGGTGCTGGAGGCCAAGGTCAATGTCATCTAGAGTAGCTGTGTTTTAAGATTATGAGCTTCAGAGGTGTTTGGGGCCAAGTTTAATAACTTCTGTCTGGGTTTAACTTAAAGATATTGTAGGTCATCCAGGATTTTATATCAGGTCATTCACCAACAGGCAAAAAAAAACACTTCTTGGTTTCATCCAGCTTGATTGATAGATATCTTGATATATTGATAGATAACCAGATGATGGTTATCATCTGCATGACAGTGAACGTTTTTGGAAAATGTTGCTAATAATGTTGCCTGAAGGAAAAATATATAAGGTGAATAAAAGTGGTCCAAGCACAGAGCCTTGTGGAACACCATGGCTAACTTTTGCGTGTCTGGTGGATTCATTGTTAACATGAACAAACTGAGATCAAGGTGATGAATAGGACTTAAACCAGCTTAGTGTGGTTCCTGACAATTATATTTTCTGGTCTCTGTAATTGGATGTTATAGTTAATAGTGACTGTGGTACTAACCTGTTGATAAATACATATTGATCATATCTCGTAAAGATGTGTTATCAAGGATAAAGCTTATTTAAGTAGTCTAGTTAACAGGAACTGAAGAAATATGTAAATGTAGTTATAGGTGAAGGTTGAAAGGAGAAAAGCAGCCTTAAATCACTGAACTGCCCCTTCTGCCTCTATTGTCTGCATTTGTGTCCTTCACTCGTTGCCCTGTGCACACCAGACATAATAAAATCAAACAGGTGTTTTGACATACTCTAATTTTAGGCCACCAGAATCTGTACTTTTCTGACTTTGTTCTCCCTGTGGTCTTACCATAAGAGACATGGCGGACATTAGACTTCCCCTTCACAACAACACGTTCTTATTGGCTGTTGAATTGATGAAAAAACGATAGTCACAACCTTGAAGCAGAAGTCCTGGTGTATTGTACCTGCTAAGTTGGAAAAAACGAAAAAGCAGGAGTCGACTAAAGACCTTCACAGCGGACCAGACCCTCATCCAGGACTGCAGCAGGACTTTGTTCAGGATGAAAAGAAATCCACACGGGGAAATTGGTAAGTTAAAATGTTCTGTTTATGTGTCTGCATGTAGGAAAATATCTACTATATGTTTATTTACCACAATGTTGTCTACATTTGTGTTTTATGTTCAGAGGAAATTGAAGAAGAATATGACTATATTAATGTTCCAGCCTGGACTGTGGATAAAGTGGCAGCCCCTCAAGGTACGTTTCACACATTTAATATTGTAAAGCATGATATCTATTTATCAATCATTATGTAAAAATAAAAAATGTAAAAGTGATGAAGATGAAAATGTGAACGTTTATAAGCTCTGCTTCTTTTTTTCTCAAAGCACCTTTGACTGTTAAATCAACATCATTAACTCAACTGAGTTCTTTTTCTCTCAGACCAGAGGTCTCTCTTCTTCTCTCAGTCTTTTCCACTGATAGCAGTGTGTTGGCTGATACTGTTAGTCATCATGGGCCTTCGTATCCACTGTGAGTACCACTGTCTTAGCTTGTTGTTGGTAGTCCTTATTTAAAGGACAGGTTCACATTTTGTGAAGTTTGTCAGATGCTCATATGTACATACAAACAGTTGTAATCCTTCCTCCTCCATATTGCTCATGATTAAAGATGTATTCCAAAGTTGATCTGAAGCTAATATGAGGCTTCAGCAGTCTGAGTTAGAGAAATCAAGTGTGTATCATCTAAAGTTACAGCCTTTTTAGTACACAGTTCACTCTGTGTTTCCCCAGACAGGATTTCTGCAGCAGAGTGATAGAAACACTAAGAAGACACTTCATAATAAAAAGACAGTGACTTTGGAAGATTAACACTTACTGAAATAGGACTGTGGACTTTGTCCCCTACCTCTTACATTGGAAGTACATTCGAAAGGCATCTCTTATTCAGGAATGATCAGAGCAAGAAAACACAGTTTTAATGTTCATAGAAACACCTGACTATTGTTTTAAGATAGATTTAAAACAAGTTAACCCATTCTGTAATGCCTTTTATTATAATGCAAAATACTTCCTTATCTGTTTGTTTTTGTATAAAATGTGTGTGTAAATCAACTTGCCTTGAAAAAAAGTGTCAGTCCATCACCTTTCTCTATCACTGTAGTCACTTCTGAAAGCAACGCCAAGCTGACGGCAGAAAACCAGCAGCTGGAAATACGGATGCAGCATCTGAACTCGACTCTACTGGCTGCACATGAAAACTTGGGGAGGTACTGCAACAATCTGACCGTCCAGTCTGATCTCCTGAAACACAACTGTACTGTCTTAGAAAGCAAGATCAAAGACCTGACTGCAGTGAACCAGCAGCTGGAGACACAGAGGAACAACTTAACAGAACAAGTACAAAAAGTGGAGACAAACTGGAATAAACTCAACATCAGCCGAGCTCAGTGGAGCATTGATGCCTACTGCCCCAGAGAAAATAACGGTATGTTTAGATCCAATTAATTAATTCCAAGAATAACCAATAATAATAATATCACAGTGCAGTAATGTTGTTTATTGGTTGGTCTCTGTAGTTTCAGTGAGACAGTGTAAAGCTTGTCAGGAGGGCTGGAGACTCAACCAGTCCACCTGCTATGTGGTTCATGATGCTGTTTCTACTTCTGGTCATAACACCTGGGAAGAAGCTCGAGAAGTATGCAGAAGAGAAAGTTCAGATTTCGTCGTTGTACATAATCAAGAGGAACAGGTAATGAGAAAACTGTGGGAATTTTGATGACACGTAAAATTGAAATGTATTTTCTGCAGGTCTGAACTCTCTGTGAGTCTGTAGATCACAGTGTGTTTATTTAAGGATAGTGTTTGAAGATCTGATAACTTTTTCTGTCTTGTCAGTATGCACTCAATTATTACAGCTGGTTCAGTACATCAACCATTGGATACTGGTTTGGCCTGAGATCTGAAGGTGGGAGATGGAAGTGGATTGATGGAAGTGATCTGACTGTAAGGTAAGAGACACATTCCTAAACACTTTGAATCATAAAATCTATCAGCCTTGATCTAAACATCATGTTCTTCCCTCAGCTACTGGATACAACAACCACGCTACAGGGTACCACAACACTACTGGACACAACAACCACCTCCTCCTACTGATGGTCAGTGTGCACTGTCTGTCCAGAACGTAGGATGGAGATCAGTGAGCTGTGCTGAGAAACAAAGATGGATCTGCAAAAAGAAGGCTTTATCTGTTTAAACACTGCAGTCAGACTTGAGAAGATTACTGGATACTCTGCATGATAATATTAACTGGCTTATAAATATCAAACCATGACTTCTACTTCACAATTTACAAAACTGTTTGTGTGTGTGTCTAAAGAAAAACACATATCAGATTAAATGTATAGTTGCTATTAGATACTGGATTTTATACCATGGTCTGGGTAAATACTCAATTCTGATTGGATGCAGGGTGTCCATTAAAAAAGTGATATAGGACACATACTAACAAGTTCTGGTGAAAACTGTTTAGCATTTTACAGTAATGCGCTACTTTAAAATAAAAATGAAATGTAAATCTGCTATATCCAACACTCTGTAGTCCTCTGAACATTAAAGGATGGTGCTAACACTCAAGCTGCAAGGAGTAAGTTACACCCTACACTGACTCTCTGAACTGACTTTGTTTCACGGCGATCATCTCTCAAAACTGTCCCTGTTCAGATACTTCAGGATGCGGCCAACAGTTGACATGGCAGATCATTTGTTTGTGAAAGTCTTGATGTTGATTTGGGGACAGTGACATTGCTGTATAGCCAGCTTGTGTTATGCGGTCAAATTATATTTACTGATTGTCATTCAGAGAGATCTAATCATGGAAATTCAAAATATGCAGCAATGAACAGTCTCTTATAACACATTGTCATTTCAAGACAAAACAAGGAAAAACCTTCAATTCCTCTTAGAAAAGCACACGGAATGACACTTAATAACACTGTTAATAGCAATAACTTTGACACTGTGACAACAATGACACTTTGGTGCTGATGTCGATCATGTGTTGCTGATTTTTGAGCTTCAGATGAAGCGAATAACATGAGGCCAGATCTGCTTCTGTCTCATGCTGTCCAATCATGTTACAACTTCCTGAATTATGTTCTAGCTCTAGTTTTAATCCTTTTACCATCTTCACATTCTCTGCTCTATGTCCTCAGTGTGTGTTTTATGTTTGCAGCATAGAGTAGCACTTTTAATGTTGCGCAATTACAATAAAGTCAATTTGGATTCTGATTGTTCTTTCTGACCTGACTGATATTTATAATGAATATGTAAGAAAAAACAATGACAAGTGCGACAGCGTTTTGTTATTCAATGTAATGGACTGAATCATGCATTTGCTTCCTGATATATGTATAAATAATGCTCATCTGTCACGACTACATATTCATATTCTTTACATCAGGATACAAATGCCCCGTAAAAAACTACTCTGGGAACATTCTGTTGAGAACAAGTGATGCAGCGCCCCCTGCTGGCCAAAACGTGACACGACAGGAAGAAACAGGAAACTTTGAGGAGGTTGTTCCCTTTTATCACTTTGATATAAAACACATAATCTCTGTATCTCTAACAAAGATGTACAGAAAAACACACACAGAGCATAAACACACATTTTATATTTAGAAGTCCGGTTGATATTAACATGCAGAGTATCCAGTACTCTTCTCTGGAGTCTGGCTGCAGTGTTTAAACAGATAGAGCCTTCTTTTGCAGATCCATTTTTCGAACATGATGTTTAGATCAAGGCTGATAGAGTTTATGATTGAAAGTCATAATCAATCCACCGCCATCTCCCACCTTCAGCTCTCAGCTCAATCCAGTATCCATCAGTTCCTGAACTGTCCCAGACGTAACTAGCAGTGTTGGGAGTAACGCGTTACAAAAGTAACGCAATTACAGTAATGTATTCCTTTTTGCTGTAACGCAGTAATATAACGCATTACTAATTAAATTTCGGTAAAATTATTACCCGTTACAATCTCAGTAACGCGAGTTACAACGCATTTTAATGCAACATTTTTTAAGAATTTCCCAACACCGCAAAGCATTTGTTCACAGGAAGAAAAAAAAGCCGTGCGTATTATTTCATAACATCTGTGTCCCAACAGGTGACGGTACGTCAGCTCGGACAGCTGTGTGTCCGAGCCGCTGACAGATTTAAACATGTCGGGAATTAATGTTTAGGTTGTTACACGTAAATCATTGCAGTTTATCAGCCGTGGAGAGTAACTCTGCCTGTAGTGGACTGTGACCATTTACTGTTCAATATGTTGCTGTCATGAACGGTAATAATTATTACAGTTGCAGTTTTACAAACAAGAAAGTGAGCAATTTAGCTTGACGGACATGTTGCATCTCAGTAAGCCAGCAAGAGTACACAACAGACAACTTCCGTGTAGGCTACTTCAAAATAAAAGCACTTCCTGTGACGGTTCGCAGTAAAACTATATTACTGTTAAAAAAAAATAAGATAAGGGTGTGGACCTTTTCACATATGAGCTCTAAATCAAGTACTGTAAATAATGTAAATAGTTAGTTTTAATCACACTATAATTGACCATTTCCTTAAGACTGTTTTAAACTAAACAACATGAATTTCTTATTCAAGTGCTTTAAATAAACATTTTACAACAATGCCGTACTTCAATACAACCATAAGCTACTTTTAATTGAGTATTTTCATTTTCTCCTACTTGTATATTGTACGTTTTACTTATCTATTTTTTATAGCTTTAGTTACTTTGCATATCCATATTAATTAAACCAAATATTATGAATAATCTATGATGTATCAAAGTGGATAAAGAGGAGACTTTATTGATCCGGTGGTGAAATTCACAAGCTAGCTGCCAAGTCAAACTTCCGCTATTATTTTGGTGAAAGTAACTCAAAAGTAATGCAAAAGTAGTGTAACGCATTACAATTCAGAGACAGTAATATTGTAATGTAACTAATTACTCTCAAATGACAGTAACTAGTAATCTATAATGTATTACATTTTGAAAGTTACTTGCCCAACACTGGTAACTAGTGATTACGTTCTGACAACAGAGAAACAGTTATCAGACATTTAAAAAAAAAAAAAAACAATACGCTGTGATCTACTGACTCAGTGTGTTCAGACCAACAGAAAATACTTTTCAATTTCACATAAGCTGTCATAAAAATGCAACCATTTTGTAATGACCTTTTTCTCTAGATCAACATCCAAATCTACACCCTTTCCTCTGCAGTCTTCTTGAGCTTTTAAACATTCACACTTTCAATCTTCAACCTATCATTTTCAAACAACTAAATAAAGAGTTGTAAATACATAAATCACATCTCTTACGTGTGTCAAATGTATTGTGTTCATAATGAACCTGCAGGAGGAGCTGTCACTTTATCCACAGTGCATGCTGGTTCATTAACATAGTCAGCTTCTGCTTTGATTTCCTCTGAAAGATCAACATCAAACACAAATGCAGTTTTACTGCCAATATGTTGAGCACATTGAAGGAACCATGATTCAAAAGATGAATATTATGCTCAATGTCAACATTTAAAAGCAGTTGCTTGCAGTCAAAGCATGACAAGCAAAAGACAAAACACTGTACTGTTAAATTTTTTAAATTAAGTGTAAGTGTAACACTATTCTGCCCTACAGGTCTCATGAACAGCACCCAGATTTGTTACTTAGACTCAATATGAATACTATCTGTAATCAGGACGGATTTGCAATTAGAGCAACCCAGATTATTTTAATTGCTTTTAATATGCTTGTTTTATGTGTTGGTTGTATTGCGTATCTGTTTTTAATGTGCTATATGTGCTGGTTTTACTGTAAAGTGTCTTTGAGTACCATGTAAAGCACTATATAAATAAATGTATTATAATTATTATTATGGCATTTCAATTTAAATGTAGCAGATGTGTCAGCTAAACATTGATTCTGTAAACTGTATTAATTTTTTTTGTATTAATAGGTTTTGTTGTTTACCCCAAAGTGACCCTACCTGTATTATGTAACAACTGTTGCCTCTTTTTTAGGTTGCAGGAGTGAAAATGAATCAGCCTCAACATCTGTTGTGTCCTTGTTTCAGAATGATGAAGAAAGTTAGAGAACAGCATGATGTCACAGGATAGTTCTTTTCTTTGGCAGCAATCATGTGTTTCCTAAATAATGTACAGATTTGTACACATTTTATTTTTAAAATGGCTAAAAGAATAGTGCATATGTCTGCTGCCAAAACTGGGAAAAAAATGAGATGCAGTGCCCCCTGCTGCAACAATTTAAATTTTAAAATGACAAGAGCAAACAGGAAACTTTAAAGTCAAAGTCAAAGTATCTTTATTAGTCTCCCCAAGGAGAAATTCATTTTTGACACAGGGAGACATTGCTGCAAGAGTTACAACAGAGACACAAAACAAGCACAGGGTTAAAACAATTAAAAGACAAATGTACAGTAAACATTTAGCCTACTCAAAGAGCTATGCTAATTTACCATTTTCTATACTTGTGCAAAAAAGCCATCCTTCCTACATCCTAAAGAAGTTGTTGACTTTCATCAATCTGGTATAAAACCTTTAATCACTATCTCTAACAAAGATGCAGAGAGAAACACACATTTAATATTCATAAGCCAGTTGATATTATCATGCAGAGAATCCAGTAATCTTCTCAAGTCTGACTGCAGTGTTTAAACAGATAAAGCCTTCATTTTGCAGATCCATCGTTTTTTCTCAGCACAGCTCACTGATTTCCATTCTGTGGTCTGGACAGACAGAGCACACTGACCGTCAGTAGGAGGAGGTTGTGGTGTCCAGACGCTGAGAGAAGAACATGATGTTTAGATCAAGGCTGATAGATTTTATGATTCAAAGTGTTTAGGAATGTGTCTCTTACCTTACATTTGGATCACTTCCATCGACCCACTTCCATCTCCCACCTTCAGCTCTCACACCAATCCAGTATCCATCAGTTTTTAAACTATTCCGGCTGTATATACTGATTATGCCCTGACAAGACAGAAAAAGTTATCAGTGATTTAGACACTATACTTTTAATACACACACAACGATCAACAGACTCACATTCTTCAAACCAACAGAAAATATATTTCAATTTTTACAAGTTTATTATCAAAATTCCAGTTTTCTCATTAAATGTTCCTCTCGAGTATAAACAGCCAAATGTGAATTCTTTCCTCTGCAGTCTTCTTCAGCTGCTTCCCAGGTTTTCCGATCAGGATACTTAACGTCATGAACCTCATAGCAGCTGGGCTCGGTGAGTTCCCAGCCCTCCTGACAAGCTTTACACCGTCTCCCTGAAACAACATTACTGCATTATGATACTAGTATTATTGGTTATTCTTGGATCTAATTAATAGGATCTGAACATACCATTATTTGTTTTGGGGCAGTAGACATCAACGCTCCACTGAGCACAGTTGTTCCTCTGTGTCTCCAGCTGCTGGTTTACTGCTGTCAGATCGTCGTAGTCCCTCCTCAACTTCTCATTGTCTGAGCTCAGTTTGTCGTTGAGGTTTGTCAGGTGCTGAATGGCAGCCAGTAGAGTCTCGTTGTCTTTGGATAAATTCAGATGCTGCATCAGTGTCTCCAGCTGCTGGATTTCTGCCGTCAGCTTGGCGTCGTTTCCAGAAATGACAGAAGTAACTACAGCAACAGACAGAGGATGGTGTTGAAAAATGTGAACCTGTCCTTTAAATAAGGACTACCAACAACAAGCTAAGACAGTGGTACTCACAGTGGATACGAAGGCCCATGATGACTAACAGTATCAGCCAACACACTGCTATCAGTGGAAAAGACTGAGAGAAGAAGAGAGACCTCTGGTCTGAGAGAAAAAGAAAGAACTCATGATGTTGATTTAACAGTCAAAGGTGATCTGAATAAATTTGAAGTCTTACAGGGAAAAAATATTATTATATTATCATATCATACTCATATTTTCATCATTATCAAATTCTTTGAACATAATGACTGATAAATAAATCTCACGTTTAACAATATTAAATGTGTGAAATGTACCTGGAGGGGCTGCTGCTTTATCCACAGTCCAGGCTGGAGCATTAACATAGTTATCTTCTTCTTCATCGATTTCCTCTGAAAGATAAACATCAAACACAAATGTAGACAACGTTGTGGTACATAGATACATATAGTAGTTTTATATACACGCACATAAACATGATAAGTACCAATTTCCTCCTGTGGATTTCTGTTGATCCTGAACAAATGATTAAAGTCCTGCTGCAGTCCTGTATGAGAGCTGTTAGGAGGCCGTCTGCTCTGCTGTGATTCTCTTTACTGGACTGTGAGGGAAATGATAAAGCTTACAGTGTAATTTATATTTCTCAGAAAAGTGTGGGGTTTTTAGTTAGCTATGAAAGAGTTGTTGTTTGATTAGCAGATAATGTCTCAAGTCTTCTCCTTTAATGGTGTTAACCCACACTGTGTGTCTGCAGCATCTTCCCCCAAGCAATAATGATGAATACATTTTTTTTTAATTATTGTGCTATGGACTGCTTTTTTGTGTCCTGAATAAAGTAAAGTATATCCCAGCATGCACTGAGTGAAAGACAGAAACAGAAAACAGATTGAGCTGCCCGTGTTTGGACTGTGGGAGGAAACCCATGTGAACATGAGGGAACATGTAAACTCTAAAAGCAGCGAACCCACTGAGACCAGATCTGCTTCTGTCTCATCTGGATTAAACATGTTACAGCATCCTGAATACAGTTGTTCCTCCTCTGTTGATTAAAGCTTGCTGACATTTACAATAAAAAAACATGTGACAGATTTTTCATTCAATGTTGGCTGTTGGCTTATCTATGGCAACAATATAAAATGTCACATAGAAACAGGAAATATAAGCATTGCATCTCTAAGAAAGAAAAATAAAAGCATGTTTAAAGTTATTCATAATTAACAGTTTAGTGCCCCTTCAGGCCAGTCACTTTATTTTCCCATATGCTGGTGTCGGTAGTCAGATATATTAGTTCGCTGAAGCACGGAAAGGAGGAGGAGGGGATGGTAAGTGGAGGAGGGAGGGGCAAGCTTGTCTCGTTTTGTTTGAAAATACTTTCAATCTCAACAAGAATAACGTCATCCGACATCGCTTAGAGCACCTTTAATATGTTTAACAATTCTGAATGTGTAAAAATGTACCTGGAGGGGCTGCCACTTTATCCACAGTGCATGCTGGTATATTAACATAGCTAGCTTCTTCTATGATTTCCTCTGAAAGATAAACATTAATAACAAATGTTAAAGGTCCAATATGTAATACTGACAGCTAGTGTTTAAAATAGTTACTGCAGTACAAATTCAAAATACTGGAGAGAGTTGTCTCCCCCGCCCCCTCCTGCCCAGATTTGAAGTTCACGTTGGTTGCCAGGCTGAGACTGCAGCATCCAACAATGTTACCGGCAATTTCCACTGGATGCGGAACGTCTGCGGAACGTCGACGGAGTCATTAGGTTTCCATTAAAGTCAGTGTGTGTATTTCCACACTGCAGAACTCACTCACTCACTCTCTCTCTCTCTCTCTCTCTCTCTCTCTCTCTCTCTCTCCCCCCTATATATATATAATATAACACACACATGAATCCACGGTGTGTAGTTGCAGCTCTGAAGGTAACTGATTTCTTGACCAATCGTGCTCCGCGTGGGTCTAACGAACACTGCTTTAAAAACCTGCAACTTCTTGTTTGGTGTGTTGTTAGGCAACGGGCTGCGCCCCGTCCCGTAAACGGCGGGCGTCTTTTTTGCAGAACTACCTGACCTCAGGGACATCGATAAAGAACAAGTGTCCTCACACCCCCCACCCCCCACCCCCCCAGCAGGTTTCAACATGTGAAGGCGGTGTATTTTGTTTTGAAAATTAACCGGATATTTATTTTGTTTCTGTGCTCGACTTCCTGTCCCGCACTATCTGCTGCTGCGGAGCTATCCGTCGTCTGTCACAAATAGAAGCTCTGCCTATCTGCTGCGGAGGGCTGCGGACTGACGGAACTGGGACGGAGTAGGGACGGAGTAGGGACGGAGTAGGGACGGAGTAGGGACGCAGTCGTTCCGGCGGATCAGATTTCCCTGCACTACACCTTGAAAACACAGCACAGAGTTGTTTCCCCTCTACTCCTCTGGATGGAAACTAACTGTTGTTGGTTATGTGGTTCTATTCTACCTGAATTCGCGAGAACTTGTGGGTCCTCGTGACTACAGCAGTCAGTCATGGCCGCAGCCGTGCCGCAACAAATCCGGACCCTGTGGGTATTGACGGACGGCGGAGCACGCAGCAGACACGCAGCGGAGCTGGTCCACAGCCGTTACGCATTCAGTGGAAATCCCCAGTTAGACAGCGGAGTAGCTAACGTTAGATGCTGGCTATATTGACAGTCATAAAAGCCCGTGCTCACGCGGAGCTCTGTACCCAACTGATAGACACACTTTTTCGGCTTAGAATTACAGTAGGAACCGCTAAAAACCCGACAACCTCGCCGTCCTCTCCACACGCCAGGATAGGAACTGCTAAAAATAGCACTACCTTGCCGTCCTATTCCACCCGACTGAACACACTTCATCGGCATAGAATTGTGGCAACAATCGCTAAACACACTGCAAACTCACAGTCCTCGCTTCCCGATTCAAAGCTTCCCTCTCTTGGCTTAAAATAACTCACCGTTGTACACGTTGTAAACAGCTGTTTACTCCGGTAACGTTAGCAGTTAGCAGGGTTAGAATGGCGGCGTTAGCCAGGACCAGTCGGGATCACTTTACTGGCTATGTCTCAATTGTTTTTGCGAGTAACCAACTCGGGTACTCTAGCTATATGATTCAGTGTGAGTACACAAATGTTTAAATTACATAAAATGCCTGTACCTTGTAGCTGTGATAAATTAGCCCAAAGGTAATGCTTACCTGTTCAGGAGTAAATTAGCCAACTTGGCATCCTTTTGGGGCTCTAAGCTGTCTCCATCTTTCAAATACATGTAGAGTCTTTTATCAACTCCTACATTAGGCCAATATGGTGGGTTCAGGGGAGAACTTGCTTGGACGCGTGTTCTGTGTGCCATTAATCAATGTCCACAATTTGTCTGCAATTCGGTGCTGTGATCCATTTATTTTCAGTCATAGTCATATGTTAACACTTCCATTCACTGAACCTCCCCTGAAACAGTTTGGAGTCCACGTGGTGAGGCCCGTCTCACACTTTAAAAAACCTCTGCTCATTAATACATCTTTTTTTTCTGATGAGAACACCGTCATTTAAATACCTGAGCTGGCTGGAATTCTAAACGCCCTAAGTGGACCAGAGTTCGATTGTTTGATCCGCACCAGAGTCCAGATGAGCTTTCACACCTCCCCAAACGATCCAGACTATCCAATGAAACGCTCCAGGGTTCGTTTTAAACTGAGCAAACGAGGTAAGTGTGAAAGCAACCTTAACCTTTAATTCCTTTTACGCATACAATGCATCTGTGTATTTTCTCATTGGGGCTTCTGTCTCATTCTGAATGTGGCAAATACATGACTAATATCAAATATTGGTTACAGATGATAACTAGGGCTGTAACAATGTGCAATATGATGCCCGATCACAAGATCACATTGCAAGTTACGTTTTATGCTCCTATTTTTTTTCTGCTTGTGGAGAGCTACGTGACACATGAAACTTTATTGATGAGGACCGGTGAGTTAAATCGGTAATCCGAGAGTATAGCAGGCAGACACACAGCTGACAACCTGCAGGTGGTGGTGCTGGAGACAGGTTCGGACATAAATGCCGTGGGCAGCTGTGGACTTGTGTCAGTCCCGCAAGCGGTTTCAGGACAGTGGCTGCATGTGTCCGACAATGCAATGTATGTATGTACAAGCCTACAGCTGTCCGCAGACACGGAGTGCAGACAGTGAGTCAGAGCCACCCGGACAGGTGAACTGAGGCCTCGTCCACCAAAATGACCTTCTTTTTTACCCGTCTTCCCTGGATTTGTTTCAAGAATGTTTGCGTCCAAACAAATCCAATTGTAAATGACACAACATGCTACTTCATATGCCAGGCCTATAGGCGGCGCTGTTTCTGCTACAGAAATTCACCAAAAACGGAGAAGAGCATAGTCACTTCCACTTCCCGTCATAACGTGACTAGATTATAACGTTCTCTTAATACATCCGTGGACTATAATAACTTTCACCACTGCTCATTTTATAAAGGCCGCCGCAAGAAAACTTTGTTTGTCTTTGTTTACATTGTATAATGTGCTGTTGGATTGCTTTTTATTTTGCATGATTGCAGCGCGCTAGCTCTAACATCGCTAGCTCTAACATCGGCAGTCAAACAAACATCAATGATCCAATGTCTTTTTGATAATTATACGTTTTTCTTGCAGTAGCCTTTCTACAATAAACCGTGGTAAAAGTTACTATAATCAGTTCAAAGAGTTGATAAGCAGACAGATTAGCTAGCTAGTTGATAAATTGTCTACTTTCACTTTATAAACAGATAGCCATAGCAGCTAACATTAACTTTATGTCGCTGCTGGAGCATCAGCTACTTTAGCGATGTTTAACGTTAGCTACATAATGTTAGCAATATATCTTGTGTAGAATCCAGAGGGAAGTTTCAGGGAGCAGAGACACAGTATTTAGATGAAGTGAGCTGGTTTGACTATGGAGATGGGATATGCTCGCTTAGCTTCACCACATTAGTGTGTGTCAGTGGCTGCGGGTAAAAGAGGGGTGTGGCAATGACATCATTGATACGGATGTAGTCGTATTCGCCATCCAAACGAAGCCTTTTGAGGGGAAATACTTAAAACACTTTAAAACCCTCTGAGGTCTAAGCCATTTTTTCTTTCATTTGCCTGGTCTCCTTGTGTAATAATGCTTGAATTAACCTCAACCCTGTTATGCACAATCAAGTTACAGACATAATTTCTTTTAGGAGAACCTGGGCTATCAGGATATGCATGCTGCAGGGATGCCACATTAATGTGTAAATTGTCATATGTTAGTTAGTTAGTTAGTTAGTTAGTTATGTTTTATTTCTGTCATGCCAAACATTTTGGCCCATCCCACATGGGACTACAAGACACCTCAAAAATACTTATTTAACAAACATCTTCCTGTCGCATGTACAAATCATTCGGAGAAATACACAAATACAAATATACACACATACCACACACAAACAACAAATTCTCATCTACACTTCATCTCGATAAGAGCTTTTTTCCAATTCTCCCGAGCTTTATCTAGATAATTGGCTAATTGATATATGTGAACAGCCATCTTAGTCTTTGAGCATCATCCATATTTACCAAATCAATCTCTGCTTTTATCCTACAAAATAAAAAATCACGCTGTTCACAATAAAAAGGACAATAGAAAACAAAATGGAACTCATGTTCTATATCATTCAAACAACACATAGGACAGATCCGTTTTTCCTCTTCTACGTTAACATATCATCCTGTTTCAATAGTCAAAGGCGAAAACACCAGATCTCACTTGAGCACATAAGGATCTTTGCCTTTTTGACAAATTATATACAACATAATTCTCAGTGCTATATTCTGGTTTTATCATTACAAAAATACGCAATTTTGCCTTAGCCCATATATTGTCGGCCCACTGCTTTTTGTCTTTAGCAAACACAGATTCTTTAAACAAACCAATATTCAGCTTTTCATTATTAAGAAACAAATCTCCAAAACCATAATTACAAAACAATTTGCATATGTCGTTAGACCAAAGACCAAGAATGTGTTTTTCCCAGAGACATATTTTCTTTGTCAACTATGGAGACAAAAGAAAAGACTAAACAGAAATTAAATCTCAGAAATGTATTGAAATCATACAAAGGGGACACCGTATCCAACAAAAATATAAAACTATTCAGGTTGCATTATCTGTCTGCTATTTGACATCAGTAGGCCAAATCACACTCATTTCAGCCGGCTTCATTCTGCCGTCTCTTAATCTATCTGCCTCTGCTGATCCTCTGCCTTCCAATACACACACACACACACACACACACACACACACACACACACACACACACACACAATAAATAAGGCACTCCTGTAAGGCCTCTCTATTGGCTGAGCAAACTCGATCCCCCAAATGACTTGATGTTGTTGGTCGAGCCAGCTGTCAGTCAAGACAACTATCCAAGATAGCACCCAGCTAATGCAAATACATCGGTTTAAAAAAAAAATAAAATCCAATTCCATATCAGTGCCTAAATATTTAGACTCTATTCTACCCATACCACCAAAATTATGGAGCTATTTGGATTTACTATTCTGTTTAGAACTGTATTTTCTATCCAGTATTAGTGAAGAAAATATTAATCATATGAACACAGAAACAGTATCTGATCCATAGCAAGAGCATAAGTTCCAAGATATCTATTATTAATATACTGTATTTAAAAAAAAATACTAAACTTACCTTGGTTTGGAGGATGATTTTTACTTTTGAATACAACCGAAGCGTACTTAACTTCCTCTTCCGCCATGGTTACAGTCGCTCTGTTGGGTTCTGTCTGACTTGCAGACAGAGAAGTATTAAACCACAGGGCATCTGTAAGTCTGATAACAACAACTTCTTGCAATCATGACTGGCTGAATATGATCTTCCAAACCATATACAGTGTTTTCTTTAGTACTTAACATGCTCTCTTAACAAAACAAGGCTTCTATCTGTTATTTATATCTTATATCTGTACTGTAACTAAAACCATAAAAGCAACACTGCTCAATGTAAGATCACTATCTAAGTCTTTTCTAATCAATGATCTGATTACTAGTCATAAATTATTATTATTACATATTACATATTCACAAGCAATAATAATGAACATCAATAAGTTCATTGTTTATCATACTGAGAATAAACATCCATCACTCAACACCTATTACTCATGTCAGTTTACAGGAGCGTATCCCAGAATGCACTGCGTGAAAGGCAGAGGGAACATGTAAACTCTAAAAGCAGCAAACACACTGAGGCCAGATCTGCTTCTGTCTCTTCTTTGATAAACATGTTACATAAACTGACATTTACAATAGAAAGAGAAAAATCAATCCATTATCTAATTGCACTTATACTTTTAATCCAAGTGTCTGTTTTTCAGACACACACCAACAGTTTTGAAAGTCTTCATAGTTTGATAGCCACTTGATATCATCATACAGAGTCTGACTGCAGTGTTTAAACAGATAAAGCCTTCTTTTTGCAGATCCATTGTTTTTTTCATCACAGCTCACTGCTGCCAGTGTATTGTCATGCTTTTAAGGCATCATGTATTATGAACAATAATATTAAAACTACACAAAAGA
The DNA here is from genome assembly GCF_004354835.1 of Perca flavescens. Classification (NCBI taxonomy): domain Eukaryota; kingdom Metazoa; phylum Chordata; class Actinopteri; order Perciformes; family Percidae; genus Perca; species Perca flavescens. The sequence continues at coordinate 7,244,056 of NC_041336.1, read as the reverse complement.
TGAGATGCTTACAGTATCTCACCAGCAGAAGCATTTATCTTTTTAAAACTACAGAGCCTGTGTGAAGGCTGATAGGGAAATGATAAAGTTGACAGTGTACTAATTTCAATTTCTCAGAAAAGTGTGTGGTTTTTAGTTCTGCTTTGAAGCTATGAAATAGTTGTTGTTTGGTTAGCAGCTAATGTCTCAAGTCTTCTCCTTTAATGGTGGTAACCCACACTGTGTGTCTGCAGCATCTTCCCACGCTGCTGCTGCCAACCTTTCATCAACAGACAGTAACTTTTATCATAATCAAATAGATTCAATAAATTCTATCTGCTGAGATTGAAGACCCATTTCACAAACTTAAAATTCTACTTTTCAAGTTCATTGTTCATCACACTGAGAACAAACATCCATCACTCCTCCCCTGTACCTGCTTATGTCTGTTTACAGGAGCATATCCCAGCATGCAATGCGTGAAAGGCAGAAAGAAACAGATTCAACACACAAACACATTAACCTGACCTGCCCGTGTTTGGACTGTGGGAGAAACCCATGTGAACATGAGGGAACATGTAAACTCTAAAAGCAGCGAACCCACTGAATATATCAGCCTGTTTTGGGTCACTATCAAACATCCATTGTAACCCACGAAACAAAGTCATATCAATGAGCAGAAAAAAAACAAAAACAAAAAACAGACAGAAACAGAAATAACTGATCAGTATTCAGAACAGAAGGACTAAACTAAAAGGAACACAGATAGCCTCAGACACCCCCCCCCACACTGCACAGTCTTCTACCCTCAGGTCAGAGACACAGGTCACTCTCATTCAGGTCTAACCCCTATTTCTACTGGGACCTCTGCGCTGCTTTCTGGATGCACCGCGTGCCCCCACGAGCAATCACAGCCATTCAAGTCAATGCTAGATAATCCCCCCCAATGAGAGATTCCAGTTGGGGGTGGTGGAAAAACATAATAGCCACAAATCTTTTTTATAAAGACAATGCCAGAAAAAGGAAGACATGGAGGAGTGATGCAAATAACCTTTTCTCTGTGGAGGAGTGCCTGGACACTCCCGGTGAGGTATGACACGTTGTGGAGGACGGTACAAAACCACAGCGTAGCCGGAACACAGCAAAGACAAGCCGAGTGGATCATTGGGGTAAGAGAGCCATGTTGAGTTTTGTGCCTACATCCATCAGTTATAAACTCATTAATAGCTTATCTATTTACTCATTAATTTATATAGCCTATACATATCTTTGAATGTTTTTATTGTCTATTCTTCATTCTTTGTATGTTGTGCTTTGCATGTTTTTTTACCTTCTGACTTCTGGACTGCAGGTACGTGATATGTGTGGTATATTGTGCTGTGTTACTGAGTATGTGAACTGTACATGGGAACTGTGAACAGTGTGACTGTGCATAAGCATTATTTACAGAGGATGGGGGGTTACAACCAAAAACCTTTCTGTTACGACTCACAGGCCACATCAAAAGAGGAAGATGCACAGCAACTTAACAATAATAACGTGATATTCAGTATCAGTGGTGAATGAGGGTGTATGAATGTAGTGGAGAATGTGAAGTGCACGTTGTCAGTAACTAACAAAGGAACTAACTAAACAGAGACTAAACATGCTGGTGCACAGTCAGGAGAATGCAGCTGTCTGAACTCGGGGCAGGTGGGGTTAAATAGCCTGGGAGGACCGGCCAGGTGCTCCCAATCATATCATCATCACCTCCGCTACACCTGCAAGATAACAAGACAAACCACACACAAGTACAACAGGCCCAGGGCCGTAAGTATTTCCATTACATAAATAAATCCAAAAAATCAGACATCTGTCATACACTTTATTCAATGTAATAGACTAAATTATGAAACTGCTTCTAGATAGAAAGATAACACTTAATTATCAGCTGTACAAGGAAATATTGAAACAGACTCTGGAACATTCTGTTGAGAACAAGTGATAGATGACCACCCTCTGTTGGCCAATCAGGAGCAACAAAATAAAATGTCATAAAAACAGGAAATAGAAGTATCGCCAAAGATCCTCTACTAACCGGTCTCTGACATTGCATCGCTACCAAAGAAGAAGAAAATCACATTTAAAGTTATTGATAATTAACAGTTTAGTGCCCCTTCAGGCCAGTCACTGTATTTTCTTAAATGTTGGTGTCAGTAGTCAGACACACCATACCTCTATAATCCAATATCTAACTCAGTTACATTTAATCTAAGTGTCGGTTTTTTCAGACACACAAACAGCTTTGAAAGTGTTCATAGTTTCATATTTATAAGCCAGTTGATATTAGCATGCTGAATATGACTGCAGTGTTTAAACACATAAAGCCTTCTTTTTGCAGATCCATCGTTTTCTGTCAGCACAGCTCACTGATCTCCATCCTACGCCCTGGACAGAAACTGCACACTGACCGACAAAGGGAGGTCCTATCCAGAAGCTGAGGGAAGAACAAGATGTTTAGATCAAGGCTGATAAAAGTTTATGATTCAAAGTGTTAGGAATGTGTCTCTTACTCTACAGCCAGATCACTTCCATCAATCCACTTCCATCTCCCATTTTCAACTCTCAGGCCAATCCAGTATCCACTCTCATCTTGCTTACCCCAGCTGTAACCATTGATCATATCCTGACAAGAGAGAAATGGTTATCAGATATTTAAACATGATCTACATTTCACTTTCACAATTTCGTCAAAAGTTTCTCATTACCTTTTCCTTTTGACTATGTACAATAACAAAATCTGCGTTATATCCGCTGCAGTTAGCTCGAGCTTCTTCCCAGGTTTTCTGATTAGAAGGATCGGCGTCATGAATCTCATAGCAGTTAGACTCGTTGAGTAACCAGTCCTCCTGACAAGCTTTACACTGTCTCTCTGAAACGACAGACACCAACCATAAACAACTGCATTGTGATATTATTTCTATTGCATATTGTTTGACTTCATTAATTGGATCCTAACAAACCGTTATTTTCTTTGGGGCAGTAATCATCAACTGTCGTCATGTTTCGTATCTGTGTCTCCAGCTCCTGGTTTCGTGCCTTAAGCTGCTGGTTTTGGGATGTCAGCTGCTGGTTTTCTGCCCTCAGCTTGGCGTCATTTTCAGAAATGACAGAGGTAACTATAGTGACAGAGTGTTGTTATATTATAGAAATACACAACGAAAGAAGCAATTTACATGATCATATTAGATATTAAAAGATAGACTGACATATATCTTTAAACAATAGTCAGGTGTCCATATGAACATTGATTTTTTTGCTCTGATCATTCCTCCAGTTCATACTGGAGAATAAGAGATCCCTTTCTAATGTTCTTCCAATATAGGAGATAGGGGACAAAGTCCACAGTCCTACTTCTGTGAAAAATACATTCATAATTTTACCTTATCAAGTAGTCTAAATATTTTCCAAAGTCACGTCTTCATCGCTGTACAGGACCAGTATGAAGAGGAGGAAGGATAACACCAAGCAAGAACTGTTTCTATGTACATATGGGTATCTGACAAACTTGACAAATGTGAACCTGTCCTTTAAATAAGGACTACCAACAACAAGTTTAGACAGTGGTACTCACAGTAGATACGAAGGCCCATGATGACTAACAGTATCAGCCAACACACTGCTATCGGTGGAAAAGACTGAGTGAAGAAGAGAGACCTCTGGTCTGAGAGAAAAATAAGGATTCAGTCAAATTTATGTTGATTTAAAGGTACATTGTGAAGAAATGTAATTATTGCGTTGCATTGCCAGTGTGTGAACGGATTGTAACTTAACTTAAAAACTGAGACATTCCCCGAAATAGCAAACAGCTAACAGCTAATCAGCTAATTCATCCATTTAAAAATCCAAAGGATGTGACATTTACGCACACTTTAGAATGACTTGCCTCTCGTCAGCTTTTCCTACAGGGCCAACAGTTACCAACAAAGTTAGCTTGTTTGCTAATGCAGACAAATTACCAAATTATCAACTTTAGTTTTGAGTGGACAACGTCAGCTAATTCATCCAGACTTCTGGGACTGAACTGGCTGGTAAATTGGCTACAGGGACGTCGTTAGGCCTGTTTTAGGGGGGCTGAAGCTACCCCAAAATGTTCCTAAGCCCCCCTAAATAATTATAAGAACAACAATAACAATTTGATTTGTCCTCATTCATATTTAGACGCAACAAATTATATATATCCAGCTACAAAAAAATAGCTGAAAAGTCAGAAGTTAGACAGAAGTACAAAGAGTCGTTGTGCTATCAAGATGATGCACCGTACAGTCTCGTTGCATTGGTGTGAACTGGCAGCTTTCAGAGCGTTGTGAGTAACTGGAAGATTCATCTCATCTCGTCGCTACTCTTTGGTCTAAACTCGTTATGCACCCTCCGCCCCCCCCACACACACACACACACACACACACACACACACACATACACACACCGATACACACGTTAATGGTGAAAGGAAGATTGATTACACATAGTGATACAGAGTGAAATTGTAAGTTGTTTTTAATGACCTGCTTACCTTTAGCTACGTTTTCTTGAGGAAAGGAAAGGGGATATTTTGGTTTGCTATGGAAAACTAAAGTCTAGCTAGAGTGAACGAGCGAAATACAAGAAATGGTTAACTTAGCAAGCTAATCACAACTCTTTATTCATTGCCAATAATATAGCCTATCTCTATAGTAGGCCTATTCTAAAACAATATCAATCCCCATAGAATGTTGTTGTCACTGAAAACTAAATGCCATAGGGTCCCTGTTAATGCTGTTGTACCGTTGTATCCTTCAATTCATGGAGCAGATGAGATGGATATTGGAAGATATTTCAGCAGAGAGAAAGAGAAGCAGGAGATTGGTAGAGCAGTTGATTCTGAGGGAGACGGTGTGATTGAGGTCAGTAGTGGTCTATAGGTCTAAGGATTGTTTGGTTTTCTTCTAACAATAAGAATTTGTTGGCAGGTCTAGGTACTATGCATAGCTAAATTATTTCATTATATTTATTATACATGCTAGCTATATTCTAAACAATTTAACGTTCTTCATTCATAGGCTGTGATAAATACATTTGTAGATGTTGCCTAAATGTAGGCTAGGCTAAAGATGAGCACATGCCCACAGATACACATGTAAAAATAAAATGAAAGCAATCCTATACAGTACATACAGTATATACAGAAATCATTACTCCAAATCTTTTATTCCTTCCATCATCAGGTTCTTGTTTTTAGACAGTAGCCACTTTAAATAGGAGTCGTCTTAATATCTTACATGATAAAGGATGCAGTGATGCCTATTATTTTCTTTTTCTTGTACTGCTATTTGTCATATTAGTTTAACTTACCAACTTATAAGCTGTCTGGCCTCTGTTTCTCTGTTTTTGGACATTTTGGATGTTGTTTCATGTGACCAATTTGCATTTTTCAAAAGTCATGAAATTAGCATCAGGGTTTTGTTTTATCTTAAAGGATAAGACAGAAGGGACAGAGTAGAAATGGAAGAAGAGGATATGTCTGTCACTTTTTACTTGTTAACATATTGGTTTCTTGGTTTGTTGCCTGGTTGTTGACATAAGTGTAGCTCTAATACAGTAACGAAAGATGTGAGTGTAAACAAAGTTCAGTCTTGTGTACGTCACGTCACTGTTTTCTCAGATGATGCCCAGGATGCTCGCTGACCTTGATGATTTGTCGATTGAGTGCGAGCAAAAGGATGTTGATTGCAGTTTACTTAACAGCCAACTGTGTCATTAGTACCAAGGACTTTCTGAAAATTCCACATATTTCCTTTAATACAGTCAAAAGTGCTTTGAAAACATTAAAGGTGCAATATGCAATATTGTGTGTAATACTGGCAGCTAGCGGTTGAAATAGTTACTGCACTACCAATTCAAAATACTGGAGAGTCGTTTCCCTCGCCCCCTCCTGCTCAGACTCAAAGTTCACGGGGGTTGCCAGGCTGAGACCGCAGCATTCACAACAATGTTGCTAGACGCTTTTCTCACATAGCCAGACATTACTCCACAGCACAGCGGAGTAGCTAACGTTAGATGCTAGTCTCACATAGCCAGACATTACTCCACAGCACAGCGGAGTAGCTAACGTTAGATGCTAGTCTCACATAGCCAGACATTACTCCACAGCACAGCGGAGTAGCTAACGTTAGATGCTGGCTATATTGACAGTCATAAAAGCCCGTGCTGACGCGGAGCTCTGTAACCAACTGACAGACACACTTCCTCGGCTTAGAATTACAATACGAAACGCTAAAAATACCACTACCTTGCCGACACACTTCATTGGCTTAGAATTATGGCAACAATTGCTAAACACACTGCAAACTCACAGTCCTCTCTTTCCGATTTACAGCCCCCCTCTCGTGGTTTAAAATAACTCACCGTTGTCGGCTCCAGCCGCTGAAGAGGCTACACGCTGTAAACAGCCATGGGCTGCCCGGTAACGTTAGCAGTTAGCAGGGTTAGCATGGCGGCGTTAGCCAGGACCAGTCGGGATCACTTTACTGGCTATGTCTCAATTGTTTTTGCGAGTAACCAACTCGGTTACTCTAGCTATATAATTCAATGTGAGTACACAAATGTTGAAATGACAAAAAATGCCCGTCCCTAGTAGCTGTGATAAATTAGCCTGAAGCTAATGCTTACCTGTTCAGGAGAAAATAAACCAACTCTGTGTCCTTTTGGGATCTAAGCTGTCTCCATCTTTCAAATACATCTCCAATATTTACCAGGGGGTTGTTACGTCTCTGGTCACGCAACTGTTAGAAACATGCTGTTTTCTTTTTTTTATGTCATGTAGAATCTATCTCCATTGATCCTGTTTGTTTGTTTGCTGCTTTCATGGCTGTACTACCGTTACAGCTGTAGCGCGCTGGGTTTACGTTTTTACAGGTATATCTGGCAACCCGGCCTGGCTGTCAATCTGGGCCGTTGATAACAACACACAGATCAAAACATAAACATAAATTCCGTCACGGAATGTAAATTTCAAAAAGAAAAAATACTGAAATTAGCATTGTTGTCAGAAAAGATAGTATTTCAGTTTAACATGTTTCCTTAATATCTGATGAGGCATTGGTGTCATTTTTGGATTTATTACAGTATAAATATTACATATTGGACCTTTAAGCTTTTAAATATTCACATTTCAAAAATTCATCACAGACAAAATGTTGTGACAGATAAATAAAGATCTGTAAATACATCTCATGGTTAATAATAATAAATGTGTGAAATGTACCTGGAGGGGCTGCCACTTTATCCACAGTACATACTGGTGCATTACCATAGCTAGCTTCTTCCTCGATTTCCTCTGAAAGATAAACATCAAAAAAATGTTTATATGTTTATAATGCAGTTTTACGGCAAATATGTTGAGAAAAGATGGATCATATGATCAATGTTAACATTGTAAAATCAGTTTCATTCAAAGAATCAAGATCAATAATCAACAATCCTAAAATCCTCTTTTTTAAAATACATTATTTGCTGTTTCCATAAGATGATAAATTGTCAGCTTTTTCCATGATTTACTCAACAAACGACAAAATACATGAAATCATTCCCAATGTGTTGAGCAGAGTGGTAAACTCATAATGCAAAAGATGGAATTGGAGATGTATTTGGACATTTTAAAACCTGATGGTGCTGTTGAAAAGCATCAAAAACATCTCATATTTGAAAACACACAAAGAAAGTAGAGAACATCCTGGTACATATAAATATCTAATAGATAAGATATAAAAATATAAAAATTAAAATATTTTTAAGTACCAATTTCCTCCTGTGGTTTTCTGTTCATCCTGAACAAATGTTTAAAGTCCTGCTGCAGTCCTGTATGAGAGCTGTTAGGAGGCCGTCTGCTCCACTGTGATGGTCTGATTTGAGGTTGTGCCCTATTTTATTGAGGTTATGGTTGTGATTGTCATTTTGTCTTTCAATCTGCTTGTCTCACACATCCTGTTCAATGATGTTGCAACTTCCTGAATTATGTTGTTTGTTCTACATTGGTGAAATTATTTTCAATCAGCATTGTGTAAGAAAAAGACAATAACAACAACGTGTCGCAGCGTTTTTATTTAATGTAATGAAACATGAATTTGCCTCTAGATAGATAAATAGAAAATATTTTACACATTAATATTCCTAACATGCAGAAGCAAAAAGCTCTGAGGACATTCTGTTGAGAACAAGTGACGCAGTGCCCCCATTTTGGCCAATGAGTAGCAACAATATATGTTCCATGATACATAGGAGACAGGAAACTGAGCAGTCTGTCTGTCCCTGTCATCAATCTGCTGATATACTAATCATAAGCATCACATCTCTAACAAAGCAGAACAAAAGCCCATTCAACAGATATCAATGATAACAGTGTCCCTTCAGTCTAGTCACTGTATGTTTCACAGACTTACATTAGCATACCTACAGTCATGTGAAAAAATTAGGACACCCATGCTAAAGTTGACTAAAAATTTAAATTAAAATAGCCCCCCCACATCATCACATACCCTTCACCATACCTAGAGATTGGCATGGGGTACTTTCCATAAAATCATCTCTCAATGCAAATCAAACCAGCTATTAGGCTAACTGAAATATAACCATGCCAATCTCTAGGTATGGTGAAGGGTATGTGATGATGTGGGGCTATTTTAATTCCAAAGGCCAAGGGAACTTTATTAGGATGGATAGTATCCTGGATCCATGAAATAACTGGCCTTTAAAAATATAAATCTGCCTGCCTCTATGGGAATTTAACATAGGGGTGTACTTACTTATGCCCCCTGTATTTTAAGGAAGAACATTTATTTATTTACGATACATTATTCATTCACAAACAAAATTGGTGTCCTTAAAGAGGCATTAAGATCAATTTCCAAAAGATGATTTTTTTATTCCTCTTTTTAGTCAACTTTACGTACACACCGCCACCGACTTGAGCTTCTAAATTACTGGAAGTTATTCATTTTCAATGGAAGCTTCTCTCAGCTGCAAGGAGCAGCAAATCTGTCGGTGTATTCTAAGTAATTGCACACATATCTGCGTTTATACTATATTTTATACAGGTGAGACATGGAAAAGTGGTTTTAGAAAGATGTAAATATATTTGGGGCTATCAGGTAGGGGGTCGAGTTTTCCCATGTTATCCTATGGAGACTGACGGCTATGGTTCATGAAGCGCACTTATTTGGATGTGCGGTGGCTTACCCACATAATAACAGAGTGAAATAACATTTTGTACTATAGAAACATTATATAATTGGAAACATGTATTATTCTAGCTATATAAATGGCATAGCGCATGGTATTTCCATAACTGTGAGATACGCGCTTCACGATGACGGCAATGAGTTGTTAACAGACATTCACCAAGACGTATAGCCCTGCACCAATCTATCTGAAATAACACCTATCTGAAGTTACATTCGGGATATGTTGCCAAATATTGAAGTTGTGGGAAGTGTACATAGCTTAAACTGGATGTTTCTTTCGTCATCCATGTCTGTTTCATTCGTCCAGGCCAGGAGGGACGAATGAAACAAAACACACGTCAGACTACTGCTTAAATAACTCCCCAACGGTTTAGTTCAGAACTGACAATGCAACTGTATTTGAGGACAGATTTAGGTTGCTAGTGACAAAATATTAGCTTTCACTGTTTTACGATGTCTTTGTAAATGACGTTTAATTAAAAACGGTTTCCTTCGTCCCGGTTCTCCCCTAACGTTACAGCAGCATGGACAGGACAGGTGCACGATTAGTGATGTGTTTATTATACACTGAAATTATTTATATTTGCATTTAAATATAGGCATATATATTATCCATCCATCCATCCATCCATCTTCGTCCGCTTATCCGGTGTCGGGTCGCGGGGGGAGCAGCTCCAGCAGGGGACCCCAAACTTCCCTTTCCCGAGCAACATTAACCAGCTCCGACTGGGGGATCCCGAGGCGTTCCCAGGCCAGGTTGGAGATATAATCCCTCCACCTAGTCCTGGGTCTTCCCCGAGGCCTCCTCCCAGCTGGACGTGCCTGGAACACCTCCCTAGGGAGGCGCCCAGGGGGCATCCTTACCAGATGCCCGAACCACCTCAACTGGCTCCTTTCGACGCAAAGGAGCAGCGGCTCTACTCCGAGCTCCTCACGGATGACTGAGCTTCTCACCCTATCTCTAAGGGAGACGCCAGCCACCCTCCTGAGGAAACCCATTTCGGCCGCTTGTACCCCGGATCTCGTTCTTTCGGTCATGACCCAGCCTTCATGACCATAGGTGAGGGTAGGAACGAAAACTGACCGGTAGATCAAGAGCTTTGCCTTCTGGCTCAGCTCTCTTTTTCGTCTAACGGTGCGATAGATTGAATGCAATACCGCACCCGCTGCGCCCGATTCTCCGACCAATCTCCCGCTCCATTGTCCCCTCACTCGCGAACAAAACCCCAAGGTACTTGAACTCCTTCACTTGGGGTAAGGACTCATTCCCTACCTGGAGAAGGCATTCCATTGGTTTCCTGCTGAGAACCATGGCCTCAGATTTAGAGGTGCTGATCCTCATCCCAACCGCTTCACACTCAGTTGCAAACCGATCCAGTGAGTGCTGAAGGTCGCAGGCCGATGATGCCATCAGGACCACATCATCTGCAAAGAGCAGCGATGAGATCCCCAGCCCACCAAACTGCAACCCCTCCCCAACCCGACTACGCCTCGATATCCTGTCCATAAATATTACAAACAGGATTGGTGACAAAGTGCAGCCCTGGCGGAGGCCAACCCTCACCTGAAACGAGTCTGACTTACTACAGAGAACCCGGACACAGCTCTCACTTTGGTCATACAGAGATTGGATGGCCCTGAGTAGAGACCCCCTCACCCCATACTCCCGCAGCACCTCCCACAGTATCTCCCGGGGGACCCGGTCATACGCCTTCTCCAAATCCACAAAACACATGTAGACTGGTTGGGCATACTCCCAGGCTCCCTCCAGGATCCTTGCGAGAGTGAAGAGCTGGTCCGTTGTTCCACGACCAGGACGGAATCCGCATTGTTCCTCCTCAACCCGAGGTTCGACTATCGGCCGAACCCTCCTTTCCAGCACCTTGGAGTAGACTTTACCAGGGAGGCTGAGAAGTGTGATACCCCTGTAATTGGCACACACCCTCTGGTCCCCCTTTTTAAAAAGGGGAACCACCACCCCAGTCTGCCTCCCTTTGGCACCGTCCCAGACTTCCACGCAATGTTGAAGAGGCGTGTCAACCAGGACAGCCCCTCCACACCCAGAGCCTTGAGCATTTCTGGACGGATCTCATCAATCCCCGGGGCTTTGCCACCGTGTAGTTGTTTGACTACATCAGTGACTTCCGCCTGGGAAATCGACGACAATCCCCCATTATCCTCCAGCTCTGCCTCTAACATAGAGGGCATATTAGTCGGATTCAGGAGTTCCTCAAAGTGCTCCTTCCACCGCCCTATTACCTCCTCAGTTGAGGTCAACAGTGTCCCATCCTTACTGTACACAGCTTGGATGGTTCCCCGCTTCCCCCTCCTGAGGTGGCGAACAGTTTTCCAGAAGCACTTTGGTGCCGACCGAAAGTCCTTCTCCATGTCTTCTCCAAACTTCTCCCACACCCGCTGCTTTGCCTCTTTCACGGCAGAGGCTGCAGCCCTTCGGGCCCTTTGGAACCCTGCAACTGCCTCCGGAGTCCTCCGGGATAACATATCCCGGAAAGACTCCTTCTTCAGTCGGACGGCTTCCCTGACCACCGGTGTCCACCACGGTGTTCTTGGGTTACCGCCCCTTGAGGCACCTAAGACCCTAAGACCACAGCTCCTCGCTGCAGCTTCAGCAATGGAAACTTTGAACATTGTGCACTCGGGTTCAATGCCCCCAGCCTCCACAGGGATGCACAAAAAGCTCCGCCGGAGGTGTGAGTTGAAAGTCTGCCGGACAGGGGCCACCTCCAGGCGTTCCCAATTTACCCGCACTACACGTTTGAGCTTACCAGGTCTGTCCAGAGTCTTCCCCCACCCCCTGACCCAACTCACCACCAGATGGTGATCGGTTGACAGCTCTGCCCCTCTCTTCACCCGAGTGTCCAAAACATACGGCCTCAGATCAGATGAAACGATTATGAAATCGATCATTGACCTTCGGCCTAGGGTGCTCTGGTACCAGGTACACTTATGAGCATCCCTATGTTCGAACATGGTGTTTGTTATAGACAATCCATGACTAGCACAGAAGTCCAACAACAAACAACCACTCTGGTTTAGATCAGGGAGGCCGTTCCTCCCAATCACGCCTCTCCATGTGTCTCCATCATTGCCCACGTGTGCGTTGAAGTCCCCCAGCAGAACAATGGAGTCCCCCACTGGAGCCCCATGCAGGACTCCAGTCAAGGTCTCCAAGAAGGCCGAATACTCCAAACTCCTGTTTGGTGCATATGCACAAACAACAGTCAGAGTTTTCCCCCCCACAACCCGCAGGCATAGGGAGGCGACCCTCTCGTCCACCGGGGTAAACTCCAACACAGCGGCGCTCAGCCGGGGGCTTGTGAGTATCCCCACACCCGCCCGGCGCCTCACACCCTGGGCAACTCCGGAGAAGAAAAGAGTCCAACCCCTATCCAGGAGTATGGTTCCAGAACCAAGACTGTGCGTAGAGGTAAGCCCCACCAGATCTAACCGGTTGCGCTCCACCTCCCGCACCAGTTCCGGCTCCTTCCCCCACAGACAGGTGACGTTCCACGTCCCCAGAGTCAGCGTCTGCTCCCCGGGTCTGGTCCGTCGAGGCCCCTGACCTTCACTGCCACCCATGTGGCATCGCACCCGACCCCAACGGTTCCTCCCACAGGTGGTGGGCCCATGGGCTGGAGAGATGGGAGCCACGTAGCTTGTTCGGGCTGTGCCCGGCCGGGCTCCGTGGCAAACCCGGCCACCAGGCGCTCGCCGACGAGCCCGCCGTCTGGGCCTGGCTCCCGACGGTGGCCCCGGGCTTCCTCTGGGCAGGGTCACTCCATCTCTCCCTCGCTTCTTCATTGGGGTTTTTGAACCATTCTTTGTCTGGCCCCTCACCTGAGACCACTTTGCCTTGGGAGACCCTACCAGGAGCACAAAGCTCCAGACAACACAGCCCTCAGGTTCACAGAGACACACAAACCTCTCCACCACGATAAGGTGATGGTTCACGGAGAAGCATATATATTATATAAGGGATAATGTAGAGCGAGGCGGTTTGCTATAAAAACGATTGTATTAGTTTCGTGCCAATGAATGCGATTATTGCTTGATAACAGTCCGCTCAAAGCAGAGCGTTGCCATGGACACGCAGGATTCTAACCATAGAGACAGAACTATTTTCTTTAGTGGAAGCAATACAATCATTTTTTAAAACAATAAACTCCTTTTTAAATCAATACTGTGTGTCAAATTATTGATTTATTTGATAGGTAGCCATGTAATAAAAAGGTGCTGTTATCATGTTATAGCCATTTATCCCTTACATATTTAGATATATATATTATAAACAGCACTTTGCAGCGTGTCACCACACACAGACAACATCCTTCTATAAGCAAAGAATCTCTGTATCTCTGTATGTATATTAGCTATTAAGGTCAGTGATGGAGAGGGACAGGTTGAGGATGACCCCTGCTGTCATATTGATGAGGAGGGAGAGAAGGAGGAGGAGCAGGAGGAAGGAGAGCAACAAGAGAAAGAAGAGCAGGAGGAGGAGAATGGAACCAGTATAAAAACAGTGACAGGTACAGGGGCAGTGTCCAGGGCTTGGTAGGCAATCATATTATGCATAGATAGAAAAAGATATAATGACGTTCTTCTCATGCAGTACAACCAGTAAAGACAGAGGCAGGATCCAACACAGGTGAAGATGCGTCAGGGATAGACCTACACAGAGCTGAAGATGAGGGCTTTAATTTTTCTTTTTTTTTCTTACCACCCTCAACAACCCCCCAGAAAAGGCACGAGTATCTATCACACCAAAGATGGTATTATGAGAAAGTGGCTTACATACTGTAAGAAATAAAAATCACTGTACTGCACAGTATGTTTGGCATATGCAAAGCCATCTGCAAATGAAAATGCATTCAATAAGGGGGGAATGACAGCCTGGAAGCATGTACACCAGAGAATAGAAGAGCACAAAAGAAGCCAAGTTCACAGAGACAGTGCAGAAGCATATTTTATAAAGGACAGTCAAGCAGACATAGCAAGCTTACCAAGTGGAAAACAAGTGTCTCTTCACTGTGACCAAGTCAGAAAGAAATGCCAAGTCATGGACCGTGTCATAGAAGTGATAAAAGTTATCGGAAAGTGTGGTCTTAGCTATAGAGGCACCAAATTTGAAGCTGCATACACATGGGACAACATTGCTGTTGATGATGGAAACTTCTTGGAAATGATCATTCTGCTGAGCAAATTTGATGTCTCTCTGCAAGAACATGTGAATGTGTTCAAAAAAGCAAAAGCCTACATAAGACAAGTGTTAAAGGCAGAGGATCTTTCGTTACACTGCTCTCTAAAACATCTGTCAACAAAGTGATTGATGTAATCAGCAACGTAATCAAAGAAAACATTTCAAGGGAAGTAAGGCATGTTTTCTCTGCAGATTGACACCACACAAGATGTTACCTCCACAGACCAATGTGCTGTTATCCTCAGATATGTTACTGAAGCTCATAGGTGTGGTTGAATGTGAGTCATCAACTGGGGAGTATTTTGTGGAGCTACTTAATAAAAAAAGGTGGATATTGAGCTTAGGAACTGTTTTGGCAACAACGGATGGAGCCGCAAACATGCAAGGCCAGTACAAAGGGTTCTCTGCTTTACTGTCATCAGAGTCACCTAACCAAGTGCACGTCTGGTGCTATGCACATGTGCTTAATCTTGTTCTGGGAGACGCAACGAGTGCTGTGATAGAAAGTGCATCCCTTTTCTCCATTGTGAATGATGTTGCTGTATTTATCAAGGACTCGTACAAGCGTATGAAAATGTGGGAGGAAGTGAGTGATTAAGCGACACAGACGGATGTCTCCTATCGGGGAGACAAGATGGTGGGCCAAGGACCAGGCCCTAGGCAAGATATTTGGCTGTTTTGGTAACCCAGACAATGCTTTGTATGTTGATTTAATCATAACACTGAAAAGGATAGTTGAAGATATGTCAATCAAAGCACATGTCAGAGCAAGAGCTAATTGGGGTACATGGAGTCCCTACTGAAGCATGAGACGGTGCTGACAGCGCCGATATTCTTTAGAATCTTTGAGATTACCTCACCACTCTCCAGATACCTCCAGACCAGTGTCATGGACCTAATCACTGCTCATCGACTAGTTATGGAGGCCCAAGACAGCCTAAAATCCTGCAACAGGGACATGGATGGTGTCACAAAAGCTGCAAAAGTCTTTGTTGAATGGGCTAACAAGGAGCTGGACGAGAATGGATCTAAAGAGGTGGTTCAGGGGGCTCTACCTGAAAAAAAAAAATCAGAAAGAAGTCCATGCCAGGTTAAGTAGCAGAGGAAGAACATTCTTTGAATACAGAGGATCAGTACAGGATCAAGGTGCACAATGTCATTTTGGACACAGTGACTCAGAGCATGCAGACTCGCTATTCTGCAAATGGAGCTCTTTATGATGATTTTGCACGCCTCGACCCAAGGAATTTTGGTACACTAAGAGATAGGGGGCTTCCATCTGAATCACTCAAACACCTCAGTAAATGCCTCCTTAGGTTTGATGAAAGAGCAACATCTGCAAGGCTCAATGCCGAGCTCTGTAGTCTGGCCAACCAGTGGGAGAGACTTAAGTTGCCACATTTGGAGTCATACACTGTCCGGACTGCAGAAGAGACAGAGGATGGAGAAGACATGGAACTGAATAACACCAGCTGCACCTCCTGTAAAGATTGTGTAATTTGTGTTTATCATATCCTCTCCAAATACAACCTCCTCACTGACGCCTATCATGTAACTGGACTGGCCTACAAGTTCTTGCTTACACTCTCTTTCAGTCAAGTGGCCTATGAGAGGACCTTTTCTACACTCAAGTTTGTAAAGAACAGACTGAGGAGCACCCTGACACAGGAGCGTCTTGAGGCATTCATGCTAATGTGCACAGAGAAAGAGATCCTAATGACTTTAGACAACGATGGCGTCATAGACAGAGTTGCAGAGTCCAGTGAACTCCTCCGAAGATTGTTGGTGATGTGAGGTAGGACAGTTTTAGGTTTTTAGGAGTTTTAGGCCTGTACACCTGAGTTGTTTCTGTCTCCAAATTTTTGCTTTGATAAGCTAATTTTTTCTATTTTCTATTGTTGCACACATACACTCTCATCAGGAGGAGAGAGGAGGAGGAGGAGCAGCAGGAGAGAAGAGGAGGAGCAGCAGGAGAGAAGAGGAGGATGAGGAGGAGCAGCAGGAGAAAAGAGGAGGAGCAGTAGAAGAGAAGAGGAGGAGGAGCATCAGGAGAAAAGAGGAGGTGGAGCAGCAGAAGAGAAGAGGAGGAGGAGCAGCAGGAGAGAAAAGGAGGAGCACCAGGAGGAGAGAGGAGGAGGAGGAGCAGCAGGAGAGAAGAGGAGGAGGAGGAGGAGGAGCAGTAGGAGAGAAGAGGAGGAGCAGCAGGAGGAGAGAGGAGGAGGAGCAGCAGGAGAGAGGAGGAGGAGGAGAGAGGAAGAGCAGGAAACAGACAGGTAGAGGGGCAGTGTGCAGGGCTGGGTAGGCAATCATATTAGGCATATCAATCAATCAGATATTTACATATAGGATAAAATGCCAATAGTTCCACATACTAGATAATAACTTGACTGAAGCACAGATTGAATTAGAAAATGTTTTATTCTTAGTCATATTTATAACTGATGTTCTTCTCATGCATATGTAGCTGCACAATCAGTAAGCAGAGGCAGGGTCCATCACAGGGGAAGCTGAGCCAGGGAGCCAAGCTGAGAAAGTAAGGACACACACACACACACACACACACACAAAAATCTCTATTTTATGGGACTTCTTTGTAGTTTTTGAGTATATGAGTATTTGTAACTATTTTATCACTCCAACTGACTGTGCACATGACATGCTGGTAGTTAGCAGTATACTGTGATTTATGTGTTTGAGATTACATTTTGCTGACCTGGTTGTGTTCAGTGCAGTGGTGACTTGCTTATACAACCTGAGGAGGTAGGTGTCATCCTAAAGTTTCTTGAAGGTCTTCAGCGTAATCTGATTCTCCTTATACCATAAAAACATTATTAGAATTAAAATAACTGCAAAAAATCCTTCTGCTTGTGCACCAAGGGCACTCGCGTAAAAGGCCTCTCCATCTTAAAGTCCCGGGCTGAATTTCAGTCCCAGTACGGCCCTGCACAGAAGAGTCAAAATTAAAGAAGCTATTGTAGCATGTTAGCTGTGTAGCACCGTTTATTTTACCTCCCCAAAACAGGAATGGTTTGCAGACAGTAATGAGACAGGAGTCAATGGTACAAATATCTCTTTTGAATAAACTGTGTGAGCTTATAGTGAATGAACTAACAAACTTACTAGCTATATATAGAAAGCATAGGGATGAGGAGGGTGGGAGGGAGCACACACTTGAGTGTGCACAATGACGAATGCACACACACACTAGACCAAGAAGGAAAGTCAAGAATGACCAAGCTATCCCTTAAGTGCTTGAAGACCATCTTTCCAAAAATGCATATAGACAGCCTTATTAGACCATATTTAACACACACACACACACACACACACACACACACACACACACACACACACACACACACACACACAAAAACTTGGATTATGATGGGCTGAAGTCCAGGATGATGAAAGAGGCAAGAAGCCCACCAAGGCCTTCATTAAACCATTAAACCAGAGCCAGTCTAAACCCATTAACTCTGGCTTAAAACCACTTTAATTCCAATCAAATCAGAATTAAAATTCACACTGTGAGACTATGTGCATACATTGTGACAGCAGTCTGCTGTGTGTTAAACTGTCTAACCATGTGTGTGCTTTACATTATAATCTCTCCTGTGCTGGCTTTGCCCCTGGACTCTGTGATTGGTTCATTACGAGAGGAGAGATATCACAGAGTACTCTTAATACAAACTCCAGTATTACCAATAAAGGCATATTCCCTTTAATTTGAGCTGAGATGAGTTAAGACTTGAGCTGGGATATATAGATATAGGGCAACACAGGAGGAAATTAAAAGAATAGTTCGATATTTTGGGAAATGCTTATTGGCTTTCTTTCCAAGAGCTAGATGAGAGATAAAATGCTGAATAGACAAGTCAGTTATGCAATATCACGTAACCACAGCCTCAATCGGACAGTATATTATGATGAATAAAAAGCAAAAGAACAACATGTCAGGAAAATTAGCTGAGGCGAAAACCACATTTTAGACCCGCCTCGGTGTGTGTGTGTCTGTGTGTGTGTGTGTGTGTGTGTGTGTGTGTGTGTGTGTGTGTGTGTATGTGAGTGTTTGAGTGTGACAGGATGCTGTCCCAGACATGCTAGTGGCACTACAGTTTACCACAAAGCAGATGAGACCAAGTGGTATGAATCCTAAAAGATATGAGGGATAGACACATACCTAATATCAATGCCAGGGTTCATGTTAAGTGTGTAGTCACGGTCATCAAATTAAACAAACATTGGTCATGTGTTATTCCACTGCCAAACTAGTTTAAAGGACAGGGTGTCCGTTATTTTCTCTTTTTTTCTTATTGCCTTCAAATCCAATAATAAGACAAAAACCAACAATGAAAACAACTTTGTACATTCTGACTTCCCTACCCTGTCTGTGCCACTCAGCCCTGAGCCCATTCTTTTTTACTGAGTATCTAAATAGGTTTCAAATATATAGTTTAATTTTTGAAGATTCATTTTAAGATGTGGATTAATACACATTTGGTGCTCTGAGTATTTACAGCAGCAGGACGGTGTTACATGAACATATCACCCAGTGCAACGTTGTGGCTCATTCAGGTGTTTTTTAATTTTTATTTGTTTTTTTGGACCACTATGGAGCTCTATGGCACACAGGCTTTGGCTGAACATATGATATTTGTCAGTAGGATCAATTCATTGTTGGTTTAGTTTTTTTCATGGGATTTGTTGGCAACATGAAAAACATAGACTCAGCTTCCCTTGCTGAGCCTCCCCTTATATTTCCAAAATGTTTGAGTAAATAAATGCTGAAATGTGAGCAGACTGCCCGGGGTTTTACATATTATGAAATGATCATAGGTTGATACATCATGGCCAATTTGTAGTCCTGTCCTCCAATCTGTATTTCTCTGTCCCAAACACCAACACTAAGCATTTTCTCTTTAAGTCTCTCGTCCTTATTAAATTATTACGGGTATGTGGTTGATTTATTGCTTTTTGTTTAGGACGCACACAAACAGATGTACGTTCGCTAGCCATTCTTCCCTAAATGTTGTGCCATCACGTGAAAGGATGTCATTTTTATTCAGTTTTAACCACGGAGGGGACATTAATGTATTTCTGCCACTAACGACATTCCTATTTTGCTGAGTTGTATGCTTGTGTATTGTGAAATCATGTAATGACTTTGTTGTGAAATATTAGATACATACAAGCCTGTTGGACTGACTAAATGTACTTTATCTTACACCTCTCTGTCCGTGACTCTGTTGTGTTTAATTGAGGCATTTTTCTGTTTGTCTTGAGAATTATACGCAATGAAACTTCACTGTATGGAATGTTTAAGTTATTTTGCCTCAGTATCATGTGATACTACCAGGGCTTTAGATTTACACCCACCAACCTGCCAATTGCGGGTAAAAATGTACTTAAAATTTTAAAGTTATAGCTAATTTGGCTGGTGCTGAATGAAGCCAAGCATCTGTTTGAATCAGCAGGCTGCAGAAACGATGCAACAAGTCAGTGTTTCCAGATTGGTCTGTTTTCTGCCAAGACAGTTTGGCAGTTGTTTGTGTCTTTGGCTTGGAAATGTAATCTTTTTCTGGCAACACTGCTTGTAGTACTAATCCTAAATTTTCCCATGAACACCAAGTCGTAACGTGTCAGACAACCGCTGGCTACGTGCCTATAGCGTGCGTGTTATTGATCACGAGCTATGCTGAAACGGAAAAGAGGAACGGACTGGAGCCAAACAAATTAGAGGAGCTGAAACTAAAGTTAAGTTAGTAAGGAGAAAAAAAAAGTGGCTAGTAGAAAATATGATTGGCTGGTAACTTTTGTAATCTACTAGCTGGGTTGGCTGCTGAAAAAAAAATCTTTAAAGCCCTGGATACGAATACAAAAGTGGTACACACAGTTGTTTTCTTTGCATATTTGAAACCACCCTGAACAACCTTTTGTTTTGAGAGGATCAATCTGAAGTCCCTTTGTTGTTTTTTTGTGATGCAGAAAAGCCAAATTGCCAACTGAAAGCAAAGTATACACGTGTACATGAAATAATGTGACAAGCAACAGCATCAAGAGGAAGTTTGGGATGTAGTTATTTTGTGAAATGGTGACACATGCAACTGAACCGGAGGCAAATTAAGGAAATTCTTTAAACGTGCAAACAGATGGCCGAACCAGTCAACCTAAAATGCTGAATAGACAATTCCGTTATGCAATATCACGTAGCCACAGCCTCAATCGAACAGTATATTATTATGAATAAAAAGCAAAAGAACATGTCAGAAAAATTAGCTGAGGCGAAAACCACATTTCAGACTCTCCCCCAATAACAAAACAACTACATTCATTGAAATTAACAAAACACACAGGGATAACCACGACTAACAGATAACATCAGATTGAATCTACTTGCTGTCTATGCAATATATTTATTATTTACTGCTTACTGATCGACAGAAAAAGTCAAATTGAGCCAGCGTTAGGCTAAAGGTTGTCGCTGTTGTCCCTAGCCTAGCTAGTTGGATCTACACGGCATAAATTGTTGCTCCAAAGGTGCAGTGGTGATATAATAATTCTGAAAGTAGACTGTGCTGCAGTATTTTGCTGTCTATAACAGGAACTGAACAAATGAAAAAATACTGAGGCTGGAAGTGTTAGCCATTCCCACTCCCAATGAGTCATGTTGATGTTAAGATGTGGGACATGAACTGGTTCTGTCAAGTCAAGTGTTTGTGACAGAACAAGTCCTCAACTCATTTTGTAAGGTAAGAAAATTAATTGTAAAATATGATATTTCAGTGATTTTGTGTCAACAAAAGAATCATTTTAAAGCTCAAAATGTGGTGCATGTAACTAACAGAGGAGGCTTTTTCTTCCAGGAAGTGGCCTGGATTGTTTTGCAGCATAATCCAGGGCTTGGATCACATTGTGAGTAAAAAAATGCGATAATATTAACCAAGACTGACCATATTAAATTTTGATGCATTAAAAACAACACAATGGAAAATGTAAACAATGTTTTTTTCATGTTTGAAAATGCATAATTAATGCCAAGATTAAAATTGCAACAGCATTGTGAACTTTTCACAATATAGTGTCATTTTTTATTTTACATATTTCTTTAAAAGATTTGTACTCACACCAAGTCATATGTTCTGTGGAGGCTTTCTTAAAGATCTTACGATGTTTTGCAGATGCAGCAAATAAACAGCTAAGTGGCCTGTTTATTGAGGCTACCACTTCATTGAAATTTAAAGAAAGGAAGCGAATTGGCTGTGTTTTGTACAAATTCAAAACAAAAGGACTGCTGTGAATGATAACCAGAGGTGGGAGGGGACAGGTGTTTGGGTTAGCATTGGGAGTTGATTGTCACATCTTGACTTGTTTATTTGTTCTGTCCATAAATCTGCGATTTCATGCACAACTGCTTACCAGCATTATTATACACGTGGGTGTGTTTCCCTGTTGAATATACATTTCTTTTTAAAATAGTAATGTAGATGTTGTGTAAAACTAAATAAAATCCCCTGTCTTTAATGATTTATCAAAATGTCAACATGCATCCAGGTTGCAGTCCAAGTCCAGGCAGCCTCTTTTATTCATAACAATTACTGGATCTGCACATGGGGTATCTATCCTTTTGATGTTTCAGATGGAATCAGCTTTTTATTTTGAATTGTGAGTTCAAATAGCCTGGTGGATTCAAAAGGTAAGAGGGCTACTTAATCGCCTTCGCAGATTTTTGTAAAAATAAAAATGAAAAATAACTGGATGGCTCCCAAAAATCAACTTTGCCGAAGACAGATAGAGACAGTAAAGTACCAAACTTTTTAACAATACCTTTTTTTTTATTGTACTTTGACAGCATTTGATCTACTTTGAAGACACAATATGATCTTCATTACTGCTGAAAAACTACATTTTGTTTTTTATTTGTCAATAGGTGAGTTTCTGTTTTTTTAAATTGACTTCTTCCTTTTAATTTCTTAAATCAAATCATATAAGTACAATTTAGTCAAACATTTTGGTTGCATGCTCCCAAAACCATGAAAAAGATGCATTCACTAACCCAATTAATGCTAAATAGTATAGAATGTATGTATGTATGTATTTATTTGTTTCTGTATTTATTGTTACTTTATTTTATATTATTGTTTTAATGTATGCACATTCAACCAAGACAAATTCCTGCTGCATACCTGCCAATAAATCTCTTTCTGATTCGGTTTCTGACCAGAAGTGAAAGCCTCATTGTTTGTATCCAAAGAATATTCCTTTATTATTGATAAGTGTTTTGTTTTCTCAAATGTTCTTTCTTTGATCAATTTGACAAAGTTAATGTTGGACAATTTTGAGGGATGTTTTTTTTGTAACTTTATGCTACAGCTCAAGGGGCTATCCTGATACGTAACACATTTGCTAAATTACAGCACTAAACGCTGTGCATTCATTCATCCATGACCAATCTCTGGGCTGAACATTTTACTATGTGTTTCTGCTGTAGGTCTACTGAGTCTACCACTGCTTACAGGTTAGTAAGTTCTATTTATGTTTGATGCCAAAATTATGTTTATTGAGTTTGGTGACACAACCTACAGCTATTATGCTTTCATTTTTAATTTCTAGAATGTGACAAAATTAGGCTGGTCGGCGGGCCTTCCAATTGCTCTGGTAGACTTGAGGTCTACCACAATGACAGTTGGGGAACGGTGTGTGATGATCATTGGAGCATTGCCAATGCTGACGTGGTGTGTCGAGAGCTAAACTGTGGGACAGTTCTTGATGCCAAGAAAGGCGCCTTTTATGGAGAGGGACAGAACAGGATCTGGTTGGATGATGTTCAGTGTACTGGTCATGAGCCTTCTGTCCTCAAGTGCCCACAAAGACCAATGGGGGAAAATAACTGTCACCACAGTGAAGACGCGGGGGTTGTCTGTTCAGGTAAGACTGGGTTCATTCTTATAGTATATTCTTACTTCACTTATGTTTGCTTTACACCCACTTGTGTTTTATTTTAAATTGAATTACTGGTTGGATACGACTCAAATTATACACTTTGTTCCTTAATTATAGCAATAGTTGGACATTTGTCTTTGGGAAATTGGTCTTCTTGCAGAGTTGATAAGATTGATACTACTCTCATATACGTCCATTAAGACTACAGCAACTTAGCTTAGCTTAGCAAAAAGACTGGGAACATGGGAAACATAAAAAGGCAAATTGTTATTTTTACATGAAAAGATATGCAGATTATTGAGCTTTGGTGCTGGTAAATGGAAGCTGTCTCCTTTGATCAGAGCCAGGACAGCCGTATCCCTGTTTCCAGTGTTTCTGCTAAGCTAAGCTAATTGGCTGCTGGCTTTAGACTTATTTTCATTGGATATGAGTGATATCAATCTTCTCATCTAACTTTCTTGTCTGTAAGCGAGTAAGCATATTATCCAAAATATTTTTCTTTAAACATTAATTAGGCACGAACCTCTAATCACAAGCTCATGAAATAAAATAATATGAAGACCAGTAATGTGGAACTGTGAAGAGAAATTGGGAAATACAGCTGTGTAGAAAAGCAGCATTTATCTTAGCAACTGATCATATTATTGCATCAAAAACCTAGCGATTGTATTGTCAGCAGAGCGTGTGAGCGGAGCTCAAGCTGGAGGATTTTGGATGGAGCGCAGAGTGAATTTTTAAAATGTTGGAGCTTTATCTCCGGCTTTGAGCAGGGGAGCGGAGGGAAAGAACAGCTCTGTGAGTGAGGAGCGGAAAATCTCACTGCTCCACTCTGCTCGCATGGCCTGATTGTCAGATCACAGTCACTACGTTTACATGCAGCCAATAACCCGTTCAAAACTAGAATATTAGCAATAACCCGGTCGTGCACGGCCATGTAAACACCGGCAAAAACCTGAATATGCTCATATTCCGGTTTTTAAAAACCTGAATATACTACCTGGGTTACCCCTTTTCTAACCCGAAATTTTTGTCATGTAAACGCGTATCGGCATATCCCCATCAAAAGGAACATTGATTTGTGTTCTGCGCTGCTGCGCATGTTCTATTCGCAAGGAATCTTGGTCTTTTGAGCAGAGGAACTTCTTGTATGCGCCAGAAAGCATAGTTATAATAATAATTATATACTATAATAATATAGTTATACTATAATAATATAGTTATATAGATATATGTCAATGCAGAAAACCTGCGCGCAGTATACCGGAAGTAAACAAGAAGTAGAGGTAAACATGGCGAGACGCAGCATAGCACCACACTTTTGGAGCGAGGAGGAAACAGATTTCTTTATTAGTGTGGTGAAAACCATGAATATAATGTCTTTTGTTGATGGCAGAAAGTACCGAGATAGTGAGATTTATAAGAAGGTGACCGAAAAGTTATTGCGTCTTAATGTTGTCCGTACGTACAGACGCTAACCGTGCGTTGCCGTTTACATCGGGATATTGCCAATTGATTACAAATTCCATGTATACAGGAGTAACTCTCTCTGTTCACGCATGTAAACGTGTTATTCCGAATGTTTCAGAAACCCGAATGGTGACCTTAACCCGACCATAACCCGAAAATTGACAGCTTGTAAACGTAGTCAATGTGTTGTCTGCTTTAAAATGATTGCTTCATGTTGCTGTTGCAGCAGAAATACAACAGACAGGTCAGTACATGACCAGCTGCTGTAAAATGCAAAGAGCATTGGACAGAGCCCAGCTAAATTATTTTTTGCTGTCTGTTCTACTTACACACAATCATTTGTTGCATATTTGTTGATTTTAGTTCAATTTCGATCTACATATTTTGCAGAATATGTGAGAGTGGTCAACGGAAGCAATCTATGCAGTGGTCGAGTGGAAGTCCACCATGATGGCAACTGGAAACGAGTGTGTAATGACTGGACCAAGGCAGACGCTGACGTGGTGTGCCGAGAGATTAACTGTGGCACTCCTGTCGATCAGGCTGAAGTGCTATATTTTGGAGAGACACATGACCTGGGTGGCATCAAACCCAAGTGCTTTGGGAATGAGAGCTCTCTCTCACAGTGCAGACTTCAGGAATTCAAGGAAAGCTGTGTCGGTGCTACTGTTGTCTGTAAAAGTAAGTCATCTATCTGTTAAAACTACATCCGTTATTATGTGTTGAACGTTATGTGGTTACTCTCGGATGGCTTCTGAACAAACATGCCATTGTCTTTTTTTTCTTTTCCACCTGACAGACAAACTACTTCGGCTGAGTAACGGGACTAGTCGGTGCTCTGGCCGAGTGGAAGTCTACCACAATGGACAGTGGGGAACGGTTTGTGATGACAGATGGGGGATGCCGGAAGCAGATGTTGTATGTCGAGAGATGAACTGTGGGAGTGCCCTCTCGGTCCACTACAGGGCGTTTTTTGGCGAAGGTCAGGATCAGATTTGGTTGGACGATGTTGAGTGTGCTGGTCATGAGAAGTCTCTTGCTGACTGCCCTCACAGAGGTTTGGGACAACACAACTGTGCCCACGCTGAAGATGCTGGTGTTGTATGCTCAGGTAATACATGCTTTACTATGTGTAAGTACATTACATGAATAAAATCAAGTTCAAAATCCTGATGACACCCCAATTTCGAGTGCCAGAGAAATATAAAAAACAAACATTAACCAAATAAAATCATGACTTTGTACTTCACCAAAACAAGAGCTGAAAATACCACACTTATCTTTTTCGTTTTTAAACTCCTGCATGTATACTGAATTAGAATTTTCATAAACATTACTTAAAAATTTCTACTAGCCATCATCTTTTTGCTGTTTGTCTTTTCTTAGTTGTTCTTTGGTGCATTATCACATATTTAGAGGCAGTGCTGTTCTACTTGCCACAAATCATATTTATGCCATTGCTGAAATATTGACATTTTTCTTTATCATTTTAAACACAATACCTTCTCAACTGCTTTCCAGATTCAGTCAGATTGTTCAATGGGACTGACCGCTGCTCTGGCAGAGTGGAGGTCTTCCACAATGGCCAATGGGGGAAAATTTGTAATAACTGGAGCAATGAAGATGCTGAGGTGGTGTGTAAGGAACTCAATTGTGGCCCTCCAAAACCAACTCAAGAAAGCTTAAATTTTGGTGACAGTGGACTGAGAGCCTATACAAGTAGATGCTCTGGCAATGTGACTTCTATCTCCAAATGCACACTTCAAGAATTGACAGGGAGATGTGAAGGTGTTTCTCTTTCATGTAGAGGTAAGACACAAAAAATAGGAATTTACTGTACTGTAGCACAGTTCAACTAGAATAGCAAAGGATATGTGGTCATTAAAAACAAGATCGGCCTATCTATGTGCATTAAATCTTCTTCTTACTTACTTAAATGGCCTGATTGTGATAAATAAGTAACTACCTTAATATCTACAAAACTGACTACATTTGACAGTCCAGATGAAGCCCACTATTTCATAATTTCACTTTAGCTCGTCATTACTTTTAACATGAGTGGATCTGTCCTCAGGTAATCCACCACTAAGGCTTGTCAATGGCACTGACAGATGTTCTGGTAGAGTGGAGGTTCAGCATAATGACCAGTGGGGAACGGTGTGTGATGACCAGTGGGACATCAAAGATGCTGAGGTGGTGTGCAGAGCCATGGACTGTGGAACAGCTAAGACAGCCAAATCCAGTTCCTTCTTTGGTCAAGGCCAAGGAGCCATCTGGCTGGATGATGTAGGCTGTATCGGTAATGAGACGTCTCTTATGCACTGCCGACATTCCAACCTCGGACGACATGACTGTGGTCATGGGGAAGATGCCGGTGTGGTGTGCTCAGGTATCATCTCGATTATTGTTAGCATGTTATTTACTTTATTTGACACAGTGTTTTTATGCTTGCATTTATCCGTCGCCCCTAATACTTCAAATTAATATTTTGCTGATTATTGTCAATAATATCATAGTTGTTTCTGCTACAATATCATTCAGAATATCACATACAATTTGAATTAACAAGCTATTCTTTTCAAACATGTCCAAACCCCAGCTAACTAATGGCTGATTCTCTTTTTTCTCTCCAGCTAACATTAGACTAATCAATGGGACTGACCAGTGCTCAGGCAGGGTGGAGGTCTACCATGGTGGCCGATGGTCAGCAGCATATAATCTTACCTGGGGGATGAATGAAACTGCAGTGGTGTGCAGAGAGATGAATTGTGGAGATCCTGTCAGGTTCTCAGGATCATATGGTCAGGGCAGACATTCAGGAGGGTATACGATCAGTTGTAGCGGTAGAGAGAGCTCTCTCACACTGTGCACACTGAGAGAATATGTCAGGACCGGGCACGATCGCTTTGAAGAGGCATCTGTCGAATGTTCAGGTAAGACTTGAAGTTTAATTGAAATTTGAATTCTCCTCACATGCCTCGCATGTGCTAGCGAGCTAACACAGCTGCAATGAGAGTCTGCCAATGTGCAGCGACCAATGCATTCATGTTAGGCCTATTTCAACACCTGCTGAGGCAGGTTCCAAAAGGAGGGGGGCCCCCGTTTTTACATGTCAAGATATGGTGACAATATGACAAATGACCAGACTGTCAAAGTCAAAGCAATGAGTCCAATGAGACTGTAAATTCATATAACAACTGTCATTTCCAGGTAATGTGAAGTTGTCTGATGGGCCCAGTCAATGTGCTGGAAGAGTGGAGTTCTACGACAAAGGCCAGTGGGGGAATGTGTGTGGTGAATCCTGGGATGTGAATGATGCAAATGTGGTGTGCAGACAGCTGAACTGCGGCAGGACTCATAAAATTACCACTGCGGCTGAGTATGGCCATGGTACGGGACAGACCTGGATTGATCAAATTGAATGCAATGGAAAGGAGTCAACACTGAGTCAGTGCCCACAGAGACCATTTAGAGACAAAACTTGCAACACAAGCTCAGTTGCTGGTGTTGTCTGCACAGGTAAGAAAAAGCATACAAAAATGACAAAAGATAATACAGTCTTGATTGTTGTTGTATTGCTCCCATAACTATGTCAATTTCATGTATGTTTCTTTTTTGCTTAGTTTTACAAAACTTGTTTCTATATATTGTCACTTTCAATCTCATTCCCACATGGCTTGACAGAAAAGTTCACACTTACTTGGTGTTTCAACCACATTTTCTGGTCTTCCTCCGCAGAAAGAGTAGAGTTGCTCAGTTGTCATGAAGATGGTTTAGTCATTATTAAATACCTACGTATGGAATATTGGTCATGTGGCCATTCCCCACACCAGACTCTGTGCCTTCGGAGACAGAGCCTTTAGTGTTGCAGCCCCATCCCTCTGGAACATCCTCCCTGCAAATGTTTGAAATGCTACATCCCTGGACACATTTAAAAAAACTCCTGAAACACCACCTGTTTACCACAGCCTACTACAACCTCCCTTAGTACAGCCACTGTAATTCTGTAAAGTGTCCTTGGGTTTCATAAAAGGCGCAATATAAATAAAAGTTATTATTATTATTAGTGCTGTCAGTTAAACACGTTACTAACGCTGTTAACGCAAACCCATTGTAACGTAGCGCAAGATTAACGTTCTTCTTGGCCTAGCAAACTTTGTAGTTTTTTCACATGCTGTTACAACAACTAGTAACGTTAGAAAAACTACAACACCACACCGGATCTAGCTAGACCAGAAAAAAAAAAAATTTGGCACGCCACAAAACTTGTTTGGGCTTGCGAGCCGGCCAAAGAGTAGTAGGCTAACATTACATTTTGAGTGGATGGCGAGCGTGCAACACCGAAATGGATGCCAATAAGATTCTGAATGGAAAGTTTACTTTTAAAAAGTCGCCAAATGGTTCCATTGACAAGACCAACATGATCTGTGTGTTTTGTCGTGAACTGAGCTATCATTGCAGCACATCCAGTCTGAAATACCACTTGATGGCCAAGCACACAGCAGAGGGCCAAGCACACAACTGATGCAAAATTTTCGCCCCCTCGTCAAAGCCAGGCGACAAAAGCACAAAGCAAGCCGATACACTTTTCCATGTTGATAAGAGTATTAAAATTAGAAAAAATAATGGTACAAAAAGAAATCAAGGGACATTTAGAATAGATAAAAATGTGTGATTAATTGCAAGTTAACTATGACATTAATGCAATTAATCACGATTAAATATTTTAATTGTTTGACAGCCCTAATTATTGTATTCATATTTTTCAAATGTATTGTGTTCCAAATCTGAATAGTGTGCAATGTAAGGAATAAAGTACTTCACTAGTGTTCTTTTTTGATTAATTATCTGTCATATATTTGACTACATTAAAATGAATTTGAAATGTCTGATACCATATAATCATTCTAGTTCACTCTACATTACAGGAAGTTTGGAGGTCCGGTTGGCTAATGGTAGAGATGAATGCTCTGGCAGAGTAGAGGTCCGTCATGGCAATGTGTGGCAAACGGTTTGTGACACAGACTGGACCCTGAGAAAAGCTGAGGTGGTGTGTGAGCAGCTGGAATGTGGAAAGGCATTGAGCGCTCCTGGCGCTGCCCATTTTGGCCAAGGCAGTGGATCAGTAGTGGAGGCTAGCAATTCATGTTTTGACAATGTGACATCTCTTCAGCAATGCTCACTCAAAGGTTTCAGAGGAGCAAGGTGTGGGCACGAACATGATGCTTCTGCTCTATGTGCAGGTAATAGCTTTTAATTTATGTGTTCGGAATTCTCTCATGCAGTTGGACAAATAGGCTATCACCAGAATTTGTTTCACATATGTCTACTGTTTACACAAGTAAAAACAGTGGAGTGGAAAATAATTACTCATACTTCTTCAATAAAGTGCAATCATCCCTTAAAGAAATAGTTTGACATTTTAGGAAATACACTAATTTGCTTTGTTGTCAAGAGTTAGATGTAAAGTCCGATACCACACTCTGTAAGGTAAATAAGTAACTGGAGCCAAAATCTGGTTGGCCAAGCTTAGAATAAAAACTGGGAAAAATATGAAACAGCTAGAAAAAGATATAAAGTGCTTATTAGTTAGCTTTATGGCCCTGACACACAAACCCGACGGCTGACCGTCGGCAGAAAAGGCAGTCGGACTGATCAGTCGGCTCCCCGAGGTCCAAAAAGTGCCTTGGAACACACCGAAGCGATGCCAACTTGAGCGTAAGTTCTGAGCATGCGCGAGACGTAATACAAAAAATTAAAAACCAGAAATGATGAATCCGTCACATGGGTCTGGCTTCTCAAGCTGACCAATAATGGCGGCTTGTTCGAAATACGATCTCGTATTTTACGAAAATATTTCACTGAAACGTGTTTCTGAAAACATTTTAAGCAAGAAATAGGCCATACAGTTGCTGAATCTGTCTTCATTTGAGATCGACAAAGGTCAGTTTAAAAGATTTGTCAGATTTTGAGAGGCGTTTTTGTTGGAATAGCAAAGGACAATGTGGTCATTAAAAACAAGATCGGCCTATCTATGTGCATTTAATCTTCTACTTACTTACTTAAATGGCCTGATTATCATAAATAAGTAACTACCTTTATAACTACAAAACGGAGTACATTTGACAGTCCAGATGAAGCCCACTATTTCATAATTTGACTTTAGCTCGTTATTACTTTTAACATGAGTGGATCTGTCCTCAGGTAATCCACCACTAAGGCTTGTCAATGGCACTGACAGATGTTCTGGTAGAGTGGAGGTTCAGCATAATGGCCAGTGGGGAACGGTGTGTGATGATCTGTGGGACATCAAAGATGCTGAGGTGGTGTGCAGAGCCATGGACTGTGGAACAGCTAAGACAGCCAAATCCAGTTCCTTCTTTGGTCAAGGCCAAGGAGCCATCTGGCTGGATGATGTAGGCTGTATCGGTAATGAGACGTCTCTTATGCACTGCCGACATTCCAACCTCGGACGACATGACTGTGGTCATGGGGAAGATGCCGGTGTGGTATGCTCAGGTATCATCTTGATTATTGTTAGCATGTTATTTACTTTATTTGACACAGTGTTTTTATGCTTACATTTATCCGTCGCCCCTAATGCTTCAAATGAATATTTTGCTGATTATTGTCAAAAATAATATCATAGTTGTTTCTGCTACGATATCAATCAGAATATCACATACAATTTGAATTAACCAGCTATTCTTTTCAAATATGTCCAAAACCCAACTAACCAGAGTTGTATAGTAAGGAAGTAGAACTACTTCACTATTCTACTTAAGTACTAAAAGGCTGTATCTGTACTCTACTGGAGTATTATTTTTTTTCCTACTTCCACTTTTACTTGAGTATTTATTTTCGATGAATTAAATACTTTTACGCCGATACATTTTTGATGTGCTGCATCGTTACTCGTTACTGTTGTGAATTCCTCATGCTACAGAGACTGGGTGGGTTACAGTGGGTGGAGTTACAGCTACGTAACTAGTTACAGCTACAAGTTATGTACACTGATTACGTAAGAAATCCCCAAGATCGCCTCGCGTTTCTTTTCACTACGGTTACCCGTTCAGAAGTCAGAGACGATGTAAGTTTGTACTCTTTCTATTTAGCTATTGTTGCAGCAGATTAAGCTTTTCGTGAGTTGTTTGAGTCTGCAGTGAGTCCTGAATGTTAACCGTTTGACCCTGTGATGTGAAGCTGCTAGTTTATCTGGATGTTGCTAGCTTGCTAACGTTCCTGTTCATCACACATGTTACTAGCTAGTGTGTGATTCGCTTTTTGGGGCTTTAATCGTTACTGTGCTGGAGAGGATGTTCATTTTACTTGCACAGTGTGATAATTGTACATTTTGTACAAGTGTGGGTCTCTAGTACTTTATACACCTCTGCAACTAACTAATGGCTGATTCTCTTTTTTCTCTCCAGCTAACATTAGACTAATCAATGGGACTGACCAGTGCTCAGGCAGGGTGGAGTTCTACCATGGTGGCCGATGGTCAGCAGCATATAATCTTACCTGGGGGATGAATGAAACTGCAGTGGTGTGCAGAGAGATGAATTGTGGAGATCCTGTCAGGTTCTCAGGATCATATGGTCAGGGCAGACATTCAGGAGGGTATACGATCAGTTGTAGCGGTAGAGAGAGCTCTCTCACACTGTGCACACTGAGAGAATATGTCAGGACCGGGCACGATCGCTTTGAAGAGGCATCTGTCGAATGTTCAGGTAAGACTTGAAGTTGAATTGAAATTGGAATTCCCCTCACATGCCTCGCATGTGCTAGCGAGCTAACACAGCTACAATGAGAGTCTGCTAATGTGCAGCGACCAATGCATTCATGTTAGGCCTATTTCAACACCTGCTGAGGCAGGTTCCAAAAGGAGGGGGGCGGAGCTAGCCTTAGCTGCCCCTTTTTACGTGTCAAGATATGGTGACAATATGACAAATGGCCAGACTGTCAAAGTCAAAGCAATGAGTCCAGTAATAGTCCAGCAACCTCTTTACTCCGTATGTTACCTCGTCATTTAAATCATGGAGTAACTAACATAGTCACGGAATAATGCAAAAATCACAGATGGGACCCAGCAACAACTAACAATGTTGGTGGCCCCCCCATTTGGGGTTTCATTTGGAACACTTATGTAGGGGGCGCTATCACAGAAAAATAATTACGTAATACTTACATTTTTTCTTCTAGGTAATTACAACTTTGACATGAAAAAAGTACACAAATAAAAACAAACACTAAAGATTGACTATAAATTCATATAACAACTGTCATTTCCAGGTAATGTGAAGTTGTCTGATGGGCCCAGTCAATGTGCTGGAAGAGTGGAGTTCTACGACAAAGGCCAGTGGGGGAATGTGTGTGGTGAATCCTGGGATGTGAATGATGCAGATGTGGCGTGCAGACAGACGAACTGCGGCAGGACTCATAAAATTACCACTGCGGCTGAGTATGGCCATGGTACGGGACAGACCTGGATTGATCAAATTGAATGCAATGGAAAGGAGTCAACACTGAGTCAGTGCCCACAGAGACCATTTAGATACAAACCTTGCAACACAAGCTCAGTTGCTGGTGTTGTCTGCACAGGTAAGAAAAAGCATACAAAAATGACAAAATGAATGAAAGTGAATGAAAGTTTATTCGGTTACTGAACATAGAACGTAATATATGTACAGCAAATTCATTAGAAACAAGGGTGGTAACCGAAAAGGTGTAGGCTGAAGCCATGGCTTATTACGCCTACCCTCTTTTACAAAACAACATCTACCCATCAGAATTTAAACATAAACAATATAAATGCGTAAACGTGTATTCATACACACATACATGTCTACATGCTATATATATATATATATATATACACTCATATACGTACACATATACATACCTACAGACATATGCACTTAATCACAAACAATTTGTCTTAGGCCACCATATATTTAAAGATAATACAGTCTTGTTTGTTGTTGTATTGCTCCCATAACTATGTCAATTTCATGTATGTTTTTTTTTTGCTTAGTTTTACAAAACTTGTTTCTATATATTGCCACTTTCAATCTCATTCCCACATGGCTTGACAGAAAAGTTCACACTTACTTGGTGTTTCAACCACATTTTCTGGTCTTCCTCCGCAGAAACAGTAGTTGCTCAGTTGTCATGAAAATGGTTTAGAAGTTATTAAATACCTACGTATGGAATTTCGGTCATGTGATAATAGGGGCTTGTAAATGCTGGGGGGCGTAACTCCTGCCACTGGTCAAAGATCAAGAATGACCTTTCAAGCTGAACACAGTTTTTTCATTGCTCTCAGTGTGACATTCAGTGTCCCCATTAACTTCATGACTACATTTTAAATCCCTCAATCCATCATATGAAAGAAAGGAAAGAAAAAAATAGATTGTCTCACTCTGCCTATTAAGGCTGTATTAAATCTGTGGTTGAATAAATTAATATCACTGATGCAGGTAACTTGTCTTTCTACTGATTAGTGTTTTATCAGCACGTCACAGGTTGTTATATTATATAGAAACACTCATACATCCGTTCGGACTACTGCAATGGAGTCCTGTCTGGGGTCCCCAGCAAAACCCTAACCAGGCTCCAGTATGTCCAAAACTCTGCTGCCAGGTTCCTCACCCACACCAAGACCTGGCAGCAGAGGCAGAGTGGCAAGCGGGACAGAGGGGACTTTTCCCGGTGGGCCGGTAGTGTTTCGAGGCCACGAGGGCCGGTCTGATAATAGTTCTACATTGCAAGTTCTTAACAACACCATCCGGCGGCCTGGTGTGCGGTCGCTGCTCGCTGGTCAAACTGTGCAGCCTCTGCTCAACCCTTACGGCGGGCCGCAGCAGCCTCTTACTTCAATACAAACACAGGCCAATCAGAAAGCACTAACGTATGTCTAGGATTTTCAGAAATATAGGGGGCTCATTGAGCGGCCCCTGCCCAAATGGCATAGCCCTGGTCGACCTATGACGTAAAGACATCGAACACCTCTTTTTTTCTTCGTCACGTTAGGAAGTCTATCGTTAACAGACAGAGTGAGTCTAATAATGGAAAGCCAAAAAATAAAAGGGAAAGGTGGTGCTGAGATGGTCAGACTCAAAAGGAAAAAAGGGATTGTGTTGCTGTGCCCAATTAAGTCCTGCATCAAATATAAAATCCTCCTTCTCACCTACAAATCGCTCCATGCCCTGGCCCCACAGTACCTCTCCGACCTCCTCCATCCATACACCCCACTCGAAACCTGCGGTCCTCAGATGCTGGCCTGCTCTCCATTCCCCACACCAGACTCTGTGCCTTCGGAGACAGAGCCTTTAGTGTTGCAGCCCCATCCCTCTGGAACACCCTCCCTGCAAATGTTCGAAATGCTACATCCATGGACACATTTAAAAAAAACTCCTGAAACACCACCTGTTTACCACAGCCTACTACAACCTCCCTTAGTACAGCCACTGTAATTCTGTGAAGTGTCCTTGGGTTTCATGAAAGACACTATATAAATACAAGTTATTATTATGAATTATTAATATTATTATATTCATAATTTTGCAAATCTGAATAGTGTGCAATGTAAGGAATAAAGTACTTCACTAGTGTTCTTTTTTGATTAATTATCTGTCATATATTTGACTACATTAAAATGAATTTGAAATGTCTGATACCATATAATCATTCTAGTTTACTCTACATTACAGGAAGTTTGGATGTCCGGTTGGCTAATGGTAGAGATGAATGCTCTGGCAGAGTAGAGGTCCGTCATGACAATGTGTGGCAAACGGTTTGTGACACAGACTGGACCCTGAGTAAAGCTGGGGTGGTGTGTGAGCAGCTGGAATGTGGAAAGGCATTGAGCGCTCCTGGCGCTGCCCATTTTGGCCAAGGCAGTGGATCAGTAGTGGAGGCTAGCAATTCATGTTTTGACAATGTCACATCTCTTCAGCAATGCTCACTCAAAGGTTTCAGAGGAGCAAGGTGTGGGCACGAACATGATGCTTCTGCTCTATGTGCAGGTAATAGCTTTTAATTTATGTGTTCGGAATTCTCTCATGCAGTTGGACAAATATGATATCACCAGCATTTGTTTCACATATGTATACTGTTTACACACTGTGAAACAGCTAACCTAAATGAATTATAAACAGATATAAAGTGCTAATTAGTTAGCTTAAGAGGTGCTGGTCAATTTTGTTACCTTCAGACAGAGCGAGGTTAGAAGGTTTCCTCTTTCCGGTTTTTATGCTAAGCTAAGCTAACCAGCAGCTGGCTCTAGTTATGTTTACGTAACTAACGGTCAGCACAAAAGCAAATTAGCATTTTTCAAAATTCAGAATGTCTAACTGTTGCTTTAATGTGTCACCTGCATGACAAAAGTGACATAAGATAAGTCATATTCCACATCATTATTATTCTGTCAGTCCACCATTGTTTCACTTTTTGCTTTTGAAATTACAACTGATATGACGGTGGGACAAAGAGTACTTTCAAAATACAATATGAAATGTATTGTGTTTTTAATTGAAAATGTATGTGTATTAGTACATGCAAATGTAATTACCACAACATATATACTAAACTTCTATGTAAATACATGTCTCTAGGACTGTCCCATTTGGACTCACTTAATTTCTGTTTTCACATGCAGCACAGATACGGGCGGTTGGTGGCTCAAGTCAATGCTCTGGTAGAGTGGAGATCTTCTATAAAGGCCAGTGGGGAACTGTGTGTGATGATGAGTGGGGAATGAGCAATGCAGATGTGGTATGTAGACAGCTTGGCTGTGGTCATGCCATTTCTGCTCCTGTGAGTGCCCACTTCGGTAGAGGCACTGGCCCAATATGGCTGGATAATGTGAATTGTAGAGGCCAAGAGCCTGCTCTCACACATTGTACGCATCCCGGTTTGGGAGTAAATAACTGCGGGCACGGTGAAGATGCTGGTGTTATCTGTTTAGGTAAGAGGCCTGGCTCATTTTTAATCTGTGAATGACCTTCCAACAGGTATTAGATGAAGCTGCGTTTGCTGTTATGAAAACACTTATCTGTTTTCAGGTGCGCTACAGAAGCCCCAAATCACTTTCAGTCCGGCTCCGGAGGTAAACTGGGGTGAAAGAGTTGAGATCACCTGCAGTGTAGTAACAGAGCACATGGGTGGGACATTCATCCTTAAAAAGACTCAAGGATCATTTCAAATGAAAACGATCTCAGAGAACGAAGCTGCAACCTTCATCTTACCTAGAGCGAACTTCAGCCAGAGGGGGTCATACTTCTGTGAATATCAAAAGAAATTACCCAATCAAGTCATCTATTATCCTCAAGGAAATGCTGCTGAGCTCTCTGTCATAGGTATCGTGTGCTTTGTTTTCATCCAATTGAACATAATTGTTGGAAATTTGACAGTGCCAGATTTCAAACAGGTTTTATGATCCTTTATGATTTCTATTCTGCAGTGAAATTGGAGAAGCCCAGAATCTCCCTGACATCTCCACATGAAATGGTGATCTACAGCCCTGACAAAATATCGGTCACCAAAGGCAGCAGCTTCTCCATCACATGCTCCATTCACTCTACAGATCCGGGAGGTTTCTTCTATCTGACAAAGTCTAACAAGAGCACAGTCGCTTCATTGCCAGCATTTGGCCACTCTATCTTGTACATGGCCCACTTTGAATTCCCTGCTCTCGATTATACAAACCAAGGAGAGTATAACTGTGTCTACGGGCTTAACATGTCCTCAATGTCCTTCTGTTCTGTTCCCTCCAAGTCACTTCAAGTCACTGTAATTGGTAAGACCCAAAGAGTCCTTGAGAGTGTATTTGTCTTATTATAAGTAGTTTTCTCCCTCGCTAACTCTACTACATTATTTTTTAACCCCTACAGCAACTTTATCCTCTTCAGTGGTCTCAGGACTAGTGGGTGGGCTGCTGGTGTTGGTACTCGTGCTGGTTATAGGTTACCTGGTCTGGAGAAGAAGAAGGCGAGGTGCTGGTAAGTGGCACACTTCTTATTTTACAAATATAGCCCGATTCCCCCTTTGTTTTACGGTCTTATAATGTGTTTAGATTGTTTAAAGCTGCACCAAGTCAATGAATCAATGAAAAAAAAAAAATGTCATTATAATATGAAATTTGCAGCTTGTCGTGACACACACGCACTAATAATTATCACTTGACTGTACAGTTCAACCGCAACTTTAATGTTTTGATTCACATAGTGTCATTGTTTTCGGCAAAAAAAGAAAAGAAAAAAAAAAGATTATCTTAGCAACTAGTTTGTGAACATAGTGGAACATTTTGCAGCAAAAGGTGATAATACGTTGGTGTTGGGTTTACAGATTGTTTCTGCTGACTCCAAGAGGTTCATTATGAAAAAACAACAATATGTAACTGATAATTATCATCGATTTTGGATTTCCCCTCAGCACGAAGAAGTGTTTTAACATCTTTCAGCTCATTGTTTCGGATTTTCTGGGCCGCTTCCGTTTCGGTTCAGTCTTTGAGCTGCAGAACACAGCTGTTTTCATTCAAAAAGCTCTAATAAACCCAGTGAGCATGAGCTGCCCAGCACCACAGCAGACAGGCAATGTTAGGGACTAGCTGGTGAACATAGTGAAGCATTAAGCAGCTAAAGAACCAGATCTTTTTCAGAGTTATTGAACTAAACATATCTAAAGGGATAGTGAACTATCACTGTAAGCACCAAATTAATGCTAATGTTGCTCAGAGGGGCTTATGGAATATGTCAATGTTGTGTCCACAGCTTGTTGGCTGCCTCCCAAGTGGCCAAACAGTTAATGCAGGTTTATAAATGACAGACTTAGTTTCTCTAGATTTCCCCTGTATTTGATTCAGCTTAAACTATTCATTTTTTTGTACTACTTTTTAGGTACCATTGTTCAGTTTAGTAACAGGTTTGGAGGAGCAATAATGCAGGACGTGGATGAAAGGAGTAATGGAGCATTCGATGGAAGGTAGTAAAAAAGGAAAACCTAGCTGATGTTATTTGCCAAGATCTACGTTTTATTTATTACATCAAACAACTTAAAATATATCCTTCTGATTGCATTTGTCCCCCTCCTTATCTCCCTCAGAATCCACAATACCCGAGTGAATGAGAATGCACAGAGTCGCAGCCCGGAACACAACGCTGCTGATGTTGATAACTCTGTTGAGAGGGTCCCTGAAGACCTGGCTGGGAGAGTGTGTTATGAGCTTCAACCACTCGTTCTCTCGTGATAACAAAAGGCTTCAAGGAATCACCTATGTCATGCAATTTCACTAAATTCAAAGAGTAACATAACAACAGGGTGAAAAATGGAGTTGGGCAATATATCAATATTATATCGATATTGTGATATGAGGCTAGATATCGTCTTAGATTTTGGTAATATCGTAATATGACATCAGTGTTGTCTTTTCCTGGTTATAAAGGCTGCATTACAGTAAAGTGATGTCATTTTCTGAACCTACCAGACTGTTGTAACTGTTCTATTATTTGCCTTTACCCACTTAGTCATTATATCCACATTACTGATGATTATCAAAAATATCATTGTGTAAATATTATGTGAAAGCACCACTGCAGCTGAATTTCTGCAGCCAATAACAACAACAACTTCTAACTCAAGTGTGCACACATACACACAAACAGACTCGGTTAAACACATTTGCACTCAAAGAGGTGACAAGTGAGGATAAAATGATTTTCAGTTGAACAAAATTTAGAGTGACAAAATTGCTTGAAATGCCCTTGTGCATCGTTGGGAAGTGGGTGTGTTTTGGGTCGTGTGAGTGAGTGTGTAGCAATGAACGTGTGTTCGGCGAGAGCGAGAGTGAGTGAGTGAGTGAGTGAGTGAGTGAGTGAGTGTAATCCGAGCCTCTTTGTGACACAGCAGTTGGCAGATAGGGGACTATTTTTAGGAGACAGGGATGCAATATTTGTAATATTAACAATATCTAACCAACAATGTGAAAGAGGTTGCTCGTAGTGACAAACCCAAAAACAAATATCCCCTGACAGATTAGTCCGGTGGTCCGTAACACAACTCTAAATTCTATTGCTGCTCTGTTTCTGCTGGATGTGTAAATAACAAAAATTAAAAAAACAACTTTATTCCCAAATCCCCAAAATGTAGAGGGCCTACAAAAGGACCATGAGACAGGTGAGAGAGAGAGGGCGGCAGAGAGGGGCAGAAATCAGAGAGCACATGAAAGAGTGCATTAGTGAGGGGGGAGGGAGAGATTGATTGGGCTGGAGAGATGAGGGAATGGATAAAGAGTGGTGGAGGTGAGACACTTTCTTTTTTATTATAATGATCTACACGTTTGCATTCATCATTGTATGCCTTTACACCCGCTTACTGCATTTCAAGCTATTCTTCAATCTGTTTTAGTCTGAGCTTGATCTCTTCTTCTTACTGTATTGCTTTTTTTGGTATTTTGGTTTAAATATTTACATAACAAAAGGGAAATTACTAGGGCTGGTCCGAATACCATTTTTTGAGCTTCGAAGCTTCGGTAGGAATGAGCATCAAATATTCGAAGCTTCGGAGAGAGGGGGCTGAAAATATTATTAGCTATCTCTAATAAAGGCAGAAATCTCTATGT
The DNA here is from genome assembly GCF_004354835.1 of Perca flavescens. Classification (NCBI taxonomy): domain Eukaryota; kingdom Metazoa; phylum Chordata; class Actinopteri; order Perciformes; family Percidae; genus Perca; species Perca flavescens. The sequence goes on along the minus strand of NC_041336.1, from coordinate 7,203,576 downwards.
GTCTGTCTGTTTGTTTGCATTTTGATTATTTTGAGAACCTTTCATCCAAACAACTTCACAAGGGAGTGTAGTGTCATATTTGGTGCAATATAGATAGACAGGCCAGACGCGTTATGAATTAATAAACTTTTAACCTCTCGAGGATCACCGTCTCGTCAACGGGACACTTTGTGACTGGGGGCGTCGCTGTAACCTCGATAAAACTTCCACTCATGAGCGTTTTTATAACTTTAAAGTATTAAATCTTTAAAATATACAGCCATGTACACAACTGTTACAAAGTAAAAGAAAATAAAACAACTCAGCCGTGCATGCATACCTGTTTTCGTTGTCCTGTCAGCAACAAAGTGGTATTTTGACCAAAACTTGGTTTTCATAAATCCCCAAGAGTCCAAGGAAATGTAATATCCAAGCTTTATATTCCAAAACGATCTCTTCGCCTCACAATGTTCACAACGTTCACAACGGAAAAACGGGAAACAATTTTCCATTTCCGCACTTTTTATTGCTGCTAGCTTCTCTGCCCAGCTTGCTAAATGCTTGAAGTGGGCGTCATCGTGTACCGACAGTCTCTTCTTCTTCTTCTTCTTCTTCTTCTTCTTCTTTGTAGTTTATTGGCGGTTGGCAAACCAACTTAAATGTGCATTACCGCCCCCAACTGGACTGGAGTGTGAACGAGAGATAAATGCAGAAAATAAATAAACCAAAATAAAAAAAAAAAACGAATATTCAAATGTCAAATTTTAAAATCAAATACCAACCCACCGAACAAATATTCGAATATTTGAATATTCGGGTCCAGCCCTAGAAATTACAGTTTTATACAACCTGGGGCTGGTTTTTGTAGTTTTGGTCATCATTCCTCTCAGTAATAATTGTCCTCGTTAAATTATTTGCTGAGATCTAGGAATGTTGCGAACATACATAACGTTTAATTTGCTTTTCCAACAATATCCACTCTTATAGGAACCAAAGCATGGTAAAACTTTACAGTTATAATTAAGCAATAAAGGCATTGCTGACTTGAGGCATGAGAGTGATATTTTTAGTAGACTATACTATGTCGGAAACCCTCCTGCACACACCTTAGTTTTGAGTTGACTTAATAGTTCATTTTCTCTTCATTGAGTTTGTTGACCTTTTGACTTGGTGTACATTTCTCATACACCAGTAACCAGATAAATGATGACACAGCTTTTGTTTTATATATCAGTTACCCCCACCAAGAAGGTTATGTTTTTATTTGGCTTGTTTGTTTGTTACTCTGTCAGCAAAATTATGTACTGTCCTGATTTTGAATCCTGGTGGAATGGTGTAGCATGGGCCAAGAGTCCTTCTAGATTTTTGGCTGTTGTTGGCAGTATATTAGTTTGTATTTCTAGCACTCATGTATACTCATGTATTTAGCTTCTGTACATCACACAGTTTGTCTTTAGATAAGTTTGCATTAAGTCCTTCAAAGTTTTTTGACTTACCAGGGCTGAAGGTGCCACTGCTGGCAAACATTTAGTCAGACATGAGCAAAAGATGGCCACCTAAGCAGAGCTCATAAATACAGGAAGTGGCCAATCAGAATGTACCAAGTGCCCCCCACATCATGGGGGTGATTTTGATATTGATTGATTAATTGCAAAGGTATTATACTGATAGAAAAAAATGTCCTATTTTGTTTTATTTGTAGTTTGGGTAGTAGTGTTTGTCTTTCTGTTATTCTTTTGTCTCAAAAATGGTCTGATCATCCATTATTTTCTTTGAAAAATGCACCTATGACTCCTCGTGCTGTCCAGCCCGATCTCTTAACTTGACCCGCAATTTCTGGACTTTATATGACCACCCTCCACCCAAGGTACGATACAGCAATAAAACAGAGCTCTTGGCTGTGGCCCTCAAGGCACTGCTCCAGAAGGTTGGAGATCTCATCCTGGATGTTGATGGGTGCGCCATCTGCCCATCCTCTGAGGTCCGCAACCTTGGTGTAATCCTGGACTCCACCCTCTCTTTCCATACTCACACCAAATCCATCTTTTTTTATCTCAAAAACATCTCTAGACTCCGGCTATCACTCTTTGTGACTCTGTGGCAAAAACCCAAATACAAGCTTCCATTACCTCCTGTTTGGACTACCATAATGGAGTACTGTCTGGGGTCCCCAGCAGAACCCTAGACAGTATGTCCAAAACTCTGCCGCCAGGGTCCTCACCCACACCAAGACGTGGCGACACATCACCCCCAACCCTCATCCACCTTCACTGGCTCCCAATTAAGTCCCTCATCAAATATAAAATCCTCCTTCTCACCTACAAATCCCTCCGTGCCCTGGCCCCACAGTACCTCGCCGACCTCCTCTTCATACGACCTCCTCTTCATACACCCCAGCCCGAAACCTGCGGTCCTCAGACGCTGGCCTGCTCTCCATTCCCCACACCAGACTCTGTACCTTCAGAGACAGAGCCTTTAGTGTTGCAGCCCCATCCCTCTGGAACACCCTCCCTGCAGATATGTGAAATGCTACATCCCTGATATTTAAAAAAACAAACTCCTGAAACACCACCTGTTTACCACAGCCTACAACCTCCTTTAGCTTAGCCACTGTAATTCTGAAAAGTGTCCTTGGGTTTCATGAAAGGCCCTATATAAATAAAAGTTATATTAGTATTATTATTATTATTATTATTACTACTGTAATACCTGTTAGGGGTGTACGATATTGAAAAAATGTGATATTGCGATATCGATATTAAAGGAGAATTCCGGTCGATTTCAACCCGTAGCTCTGTTGTTTGTAAATCAGGACTACTGTCAGTAGCGAGAAAAACGAAAACAAACGGTGCCGCCTACACCCAGTTATCCTTGTGCTAGATTTTGCACCCAACAGTCTTAAACAAGGCTTAAACAGGGCAAGTTTTAAACGTGTTTTTAGCCTCTAAACGTGTTCGAAATGCCATTACTAGTGCTTAGCCATGTGCAGTTATTCCTTACGAGGGAACACAGCGAATTTGACGGCAGTAGATGTGACAGAAAGGCATAAAAGTTGTGTTAATCCTTACCTCTGTTTATGTACTGCTTTCCGGTCAAGTCCTCAACAATCGAGTGCCGATCTCATACAATCAATAATTTTTTCCACAAAAAAACAATTTCCTGAGGTCGTGTCCATAGTAATGAGCATGGATCAACAGGCTGTAACCTGTTACGTAAGGAATAACTGCACATGGCTAAGCACTAGTAATGGCATTTCGAACACGTTTAGAGGCTAAAAACACGTTTAAAACTTGCCCTGTTTAAGCCTTGTTTAAGACTGTTGGGTGCAAAATCTAGCAGGAGGATAACTTGGTGTAGGCGGCACCGTTTGTTTTCGTTTTTCTCGTACTCCTGATTTACAAACAACAGAGGTACAGGTTGAAATCGACCGGAATTCTCCTTTAATTTCAATATTTTTAAACATGTAAAATTACCAAAGTTATGGGAAAACGCATCAAAATAGATTTCATACATGCAAACTCAGAAGGGCTGAAAAAGGTGACACATCTCTATTTCTCTCAGATATTTTTTTTCTCTCATAAAATGCTTTTTTGCTATCAGTGTGATAACTTTTGCTCTCAGATCATTTATTTTCTCTCGCACGTAATAAAGACACAAATCTAGAAGAGATGCTCATCAAACAATATAATCATGATTTCAATGAAAGAACAGCTGAGGAGCAGTTGGAAATGTCAAGAGAGGACATCAAATTTATGCAAACTGCATCTTTGAGAAGAGTGACTTGCATATAAGAAGAAGATGGAAGCAACTACAGTATATTACAGTGATCTTTTGGAAAAGATGGACATCTGAGTACTTTCTTGTGATGCAGGAAAGACAAAAATGGGCGCAGGCAAGAAGAAGCTTCTCTCCAGGTGAGATGTGTCACCTTTTTCAGCCCTTCTGAGTTTGCATGTATGAAATCTATTTTGATGCATTTAACTTAACATAACTTTGGTAATTTTACATGTTTCAAAATATCGATATTAATATCGATATCGCAATATTCATTATCGATATCGCAATATCAAATTTTTTCAATATCGTGCGCCCCTACTACAACTCCAAGAGGATCTTGGATGATGGGCCGAGTTCTGAGTACCAAGTCTGACTGCAAGGGATTGGTTCGTTCTGTGTGCCTCCAAACGAAGACCAGTGTGTTGGAGAGACCTGTAACGAAGATCTGCCTGCTGCTGGAGGCCACAGTGTAGCATCATGGACATTTATTCTTTCTTTCTCTCATTCTATCCTGTCTTCTTTCTGTCTGTTTCTCTTACAGCTAACGGACTAAGGAGAACATAATTGATATAGGCAAGTTAGAGTATACGTAGAGAGTATAGCTCCCTTTTATAGAAATAAAGAAAGGTAATTGTGAGTTTACACTTTTCACAATTAGGGGCTGGAATGTTGGAGCTATTCATTGTTTTGTCATTGTTAGAGCCATAGTCATTGTTTTGTTATATTTAATAGTTAAATATTCATTTATTTAATTTCTGTTTTTGCTTGAATCATATAGCTACGTAAAATTGTTTATCATTAGTATTTTATTTTGCTTATTTTCAGTATCAGCTAGAGCTTTTGTTTTGAAAGTATCAAGCAGCCTTAGCCACAGGTGTACTCTACAGATATGGGTGAACAAGTGGGAGATAGACACCGGGGAGGGCTGATGGTTTTTTAACAGAGCCTAGAGACGCCATTGCTCCTTTGTGTGAAATGTTTGTTTGCTGAGAAATTGGATTAATAAACCTCACAGAAATGCCATCTGTGCCTGGACAATGAACGCTTTTATCTCGGCGTAAGATTCACTCCTTCGGTGCCTCAGTGGCTTTTGGACTTTGAGTTTTGAGTTTGTTTTGTTCAATCTGAGGACAATTCGCCTCTACAACTACTGTGCAATATTTAATGTTTAATACTATTGATAATATTGATAATTACTGTGCAATTCCATTACTGTGCAATACCTGTATACTGTGCAATATCATTACTCTCATTCTCCAATATCTATTACTCATTGAATACGATCACCACTATTGGGCAATATTAAAATCATTTGCAATACGCCCACACTGCATATCACACCTTGTGAAGTAGAAGTCTTAATAGTTTGATATTTATAAGCCAGTTGATATTATCATGCAGAGTCTGACTGCAGTGTTTAAACAGATAAAGCCTTCATTTTGCAGATCCATCTTTGTTTCTCAGTACAGCTCACTGATCTCCATCCTACGTTCTTGACAGACATTACACACTGACCATCAGTAGCAGTAGGAGGAGGTTGTGGTGTCCAGTAGCTGAGGGAAGAACATGATGTTTAGATCAAGGCTGATAGATTTTATGATTCAAAGTGTTTAGGAATGTGTCTCTTACCTTACAGTCAGATCACTTCCATCAATCCACTTCCATCTCCCACCTTCAGCTCTCAGGCCAAACCAGTATCCACTGGTTAATGTACTGTACCAACTGTAGTAATTGAGTGCATACTGACAAGACAGAAAAAGTTATCAGATCTTTAAACAATAAAAAGATTTAAAAAATAATTACACTGTTATCTACAATGATAAAAAAAAGAATTCTGCAAAAAATGGAAATAATCTGGCAGCTGGGACGCCAAAGAACTGCTGTAAAATAACTTTCTTGTAAAAAGTTATGAAAATGAAAAATATAGTTTGTAGCTTTAATTTGACATAACATCTTATGTACTTTTTTGCTTATACATATTTAATAAAGGATATTTACATCTGTAAAAACTAATTTGATCTAATCTAAGAAATGTATAACTTGAATTTAACAGTTTACCCTATAATGTAAAATATTAATATTTGGGAACTTAAAATAAATAGGAAATGGTCTTTTTCTGTGAAAACAATTTCATTTTTCTTTCAAAATTGCAATAATTATTCAAAGTTACAGGTTTTTAATGTTCTTTCACCATGTTGTGTTTTTGTAATGTTTTAACGTTTGTGTTGAGTTTGTTTTTTGTTTTTTGCAGTGTACAGACTCAGTGTGTTCAGATACAGAAAATACATTTCAATGTAATAATTGTTTCATAAAAATATCCACAGTTTTCTCATTACCTGTTCCTCTGGACTATATGCAATATGATATTAATATTATTATTGATTATTTTTCAACCTAATTAATGGGATCTGAACATACTGTTATATCCTTTGGGGCAGTAGGCATCAATGATCCACTGAGCTCGACTGACATTGAGTTCATTCCAGTTTGTCTCCATGTTTTGTATTTGTTCTGTTAAGTTCTTCCTCTGTGTCTCCAGCTGCAGGTTTCGTGTTGTCAGGTTCTGGACCTCTGCAGTCAGGTTTGTGATCTTGCTTTCTAAGACAGTATAGTTTTGTGTCAGATTGTTGTTGTCCCTCCTCAACTTTTCATTGGCTAAGCTGAGTTTGTTGTTGAGGTTTGTCAGGCTGTGATTGGCCGCCATCAGCTCAATTTTGTCATGACTTAATGTAGCAAATGCAAAAAGAAAATTAGCTTTTTAATCAGGGATAACACAATCTGGATTGTTTTTATTTTGACACCTTTGGAATCTATTTCCTGTTCGCCTCACTTCAGGTTTTCCAGCCTTTTGGAAGATTTCAACAAGTCCCTTGAAAAGACTCAAACCAACCTTTAGTCTGTCTCACAATGTTTTCTGACTTCTCCAACAGACACTCAGACCCGAGCCCTTTGGCTCCCATTGAAGACTTAAATACCTAACATTGCCTAAAACAGACACTGTAATTTTAAGTCACCAGGCTGTGATACACACACACACACACACACACACACACACACACACACACACACACACACACACACACACACACACACACACACACACACACACACACACACACACACACACACACACACACACACAGTTGTTAGTAGTTACATTCACTGTTGGTTTGGGTCTGATCATGGGATTTGTTGACAAGAAGAAAAATATAGAATATCACCTGACTTATGCTTTAACTCCTTTTAAGGATACATGTCAGTATTTTCTGGTAATTGTGGCTTCTGTCTTGTATATGATAGTATTCAGAATTCTACAGTATAATAAACATATTCATGCCTCTGCCTGATCAGTATACTTACGGTAGTAGAGGACGATGACTGCTATGATGCCCAACAGCAGAATGACACAAAGAATCCCCAAACAACAGGCCAGCCGCTGATACTGGAGACGTCTGTTGTTTGATTTCTTGTCTGGTAAGAATTCGGCTGAGACTAAACAACAAACATACAAATAAATATGCAGTCTGAGTTAACCGAATTCAGAGGGTATCTTTCAAAGAGTCAAAAAAGTCTTTTAGTACAAAATTACTTCTTTGCGTCAATATTCCTATACAAGGAAACACTGTGTGAGAAAACAGAGAGAGAAAGAGAAGAGAGAGAGAGAGAGAGAGAGAGAGAGAGAGAGAGAGAGAGAGAGAGAGAGAGAGAGAGAGGGAATTTTATAGTAAAAAGACAGTATTGTATAAGACAGGAAAGGTACATGCTTAATTTGACTAACTCTGACTGATAAAGCCTAGTATCAGTTTCAGATAAACTTTGGAATACATTTTTACACAGAACAAGGACTGTAGATTTGGTCCCCCATATCTTACATTACAAGCAAATTAGGAATGGATCTCTTTAAAACTCAATATTCATATAACATCTAACAGTTTAAAAACATGGTAACCTCTCCCAAAAGAAAAAAAAATCTTTGTTGTCATTATGCTTAAATATAGCAGTAGAAACAATAACTGTGGAAGTATTTATACTATTTTTGTAGTAGTATTGGCTGTAACATTAGTTAAACTTGAAGCACTCGTCAAACACTGTCCTGAAGAAGATAGATTTTAAGACGTTCAAACTCGACACAGTTCAAAGTCTAAAATATTATTATAATTATACATTTTGACAACCTTACTGTTTGTGTCAGCAGTTTGTTCAGTTGTTTCACTCCGCCCCTTCACTTCCTCATACACAGTTTCCTCCTTTTTATCTGAAAGTTTGAATGACGCAATCAAATAGTTATTTAATATGTAGTGGTGAAATGACAAGGACTTGTATTGGACCTAAAATACATACTTAGACCATATTATAGCAAATTATACTCTAATTAGAAACCAATAGGAGATCCTAATACACTGTAGACACCATTCTACAGGATTATAGTCTAGATATCAAAAATAGTTCCAGCTCAGCTCCTAAATATGCTACAGTTAGACACTATTCTCCAAATGGCGCAGCTATTTAGACACCACATTTAATTAAAATTTTCTGATCAGAACTGTATTTTCTATCCAGTATTAATAAAGAAAATACCAGTACAAGAAATCAACATTGCATATGATCACATGAACAAATATACAGTATCTGATCCATAGCAACAGCATAACTTTCAAGATATATATTATTGACAAACTGTATTTAAAAAAAATACTAAACTTACCTTGGGTTGGAGGATGTTTCTTACTTTTGAATACAAGAGAAGTGTAGTTAACCTCCTCCGCCATGATTACAGTCGCTCTGTTGAGTTCTGTCTGACTTGAAGATAGAGAAGTATTAAACCACAGGGCATCTGTAAGTCTAAAAAAAACTATGGTCTGAGAAAGTAATTTGACCTGCAGTCATGTCTGTGGTTATGCTTTCTAAGACAGTGTAGTCTTGTGTTAAGTAGTCAAACTGGAGGGTCAGATTGTTGTGGTCTCTCCTCCTGTTCTCATTGTTGAGTTGTCTTTGGATAAATTCAGATGCTGCATCAGTGTCTCCAGCTGCTGGATTTCTGCCGTCAGCTTGATGTCGTTTTCAGAAATGACAGAAGTAACTACAGCAACAAACAGAGGATGGTGTTGAAAAATGTGAACCTGTCCTTTAAATAAGGACTACCAACAACAAGCTAAAACAGTGGTACTCACAGTGGATACGAAGGCCCATGATGACTAACAGTATCAGCCAACACACTGCTATCAGTGGAAAGGACTGAGAGAAGAAGAGAGACCTCTGGTCTGAGAGAAAAAGAAGAACTCAGTTGAGTTAATGATGAAAAAAAAAAAGAAAATGAAAAAAAGCTGAGCTTTTAAACATTCAAATTTTAAAATGTCATCATCACATTTTTTGACATAATGATTGATAAATAAATCTGATGTTTAACAATATTAAATGTGTGAAATGTACCTGGAGGGGCTGCCACTTTATCCACAGTCCAGGCTGGTACATTAACATAGTCATCTTCTTCTTCTTTGATTTCCTCAACATTGTGGTACATAAATACATATAGCAGATAATTCCCTACATGCAGACACATAAACAGAATATGTTAAAGTTACAATTTCCTCCTGTGGATTTCTGTTCATCCTGAACAAATGTTTAAAGTCCTGCTGCAGTCCTGTATGAGAGCTGTTAGGAGGCCGTCTGGTTATACCAATGTTGAAATAAGCTTGATGCTTTACCTGTTTAAAATTGAATTATGTTGGGCACTTAACATCATAATCATCATCTTCTCCGTGAACCATCACCTTATCGTGGTGGAGAGGTTTGTGTGTCTCTGTGAACCTGAGGGCTGTGTTGTCTGGAGCTTTGTGCTCCTGGTAGGGTCTCCCAAGGCAAAGTGGTCTCAGGTGAGGGGCCAGACAAAGAATGGTTCAAAAACCCCAATGAAGAAGCAAGGTAGAGATGGAGTGACCCAGCCTGGAGGAAGCCGGGGCCCCGCCTGGAGCCAGGCCCAGACGGCGGGCTCGTCGGGCGGCGCCTGGTGGCCGGGTTTGCCACGGAGCCCGGCCGGGCACAGCCCGAACAAGCTACGTGGCTCCCATCTCTCAGCCCATGGGCCCACCACCTGTGGGAGGAACCGTTGGGGTCGGGTGCGATGCCACATGGGTGGCAGTGAAGGTCAGGGGCCTCGACGGACCAGACCCGGGCGGCAGACGCTGGCTCTGGGGACGTGGACGTCACCTCTCTGTGGGGGAAGGAGCGGAACTGGTGCGGGAGGTGGAGCGCTACCGGTTAGATCTGGTAGGGCTTACCTCTACGCACAGTCTCGGTTCTGGAACCATACTCCTGGATAGGGGTTGGACTCTTTTCTTCTCCGGAGTTGCCCCGGGTGTGAGGCGCCCGGCGGGTGTGGGGATACTCACAAGCCCCGGCTGAGCGCCGCTGTGTTGGAGTTTACCCGGTGGACGAGAGGGTCGCCTCCCCACGCCTGCGGGTTGTGGGGGAAAACTCTGACTGTTGTTTGTGCATATGCACCAAACAGGAGTTCGGAGTATTCGGCCTTCTTGGAGACCTTGACTGGAGTCCTGCATGGGGCTCCAGTGGGGGACTCCATTGTTCTGCTGGGGGACTTCAACGCACACGTGGGCAATGATGGAGACACCTGGAGAGGCGTGATTGGGAGGAACGGCCTCCCTGATCTAAACCAGAGTGGTTGTTTGTTGTTGGACTTCTGTGCTAGTCATGGATTGTCTATAACAAACACCATGTTCGAACATAGGGATGCTCATAAGTGTACTTGGTACCAGAGCACCCTAGGCCGAAGGTCAATGATCGATTTCATAATCGTTTCATCTGATCTGAGGCCGTATGTTTTGGACACTCGGGTGAAGAGAGGGGCAGAGCTGTCAACCGATCACCATCTGGTGGTGAGTTGGGTCAGGGGTGGGGAAGACTCTGGACAGACCTGGTAAGCCCAAACGTGTAGTGCGGGTAAATTGGGAACGTCTGGAGGAGGCCCCTGTCCGACAGACTTTCAACTCACACCTCCTGGCGGAGCTTTTCGTGCATCCCTGTGGAGGCTGGGGGCATTGAACCCGAGTGGACAATGTTCAAAGTTTCCATTGCTGAAGCTGCGGCGAGGAGCTGTGGTCTTAGGGTCTTAGGTGCCTCAAGGGGCGGTAACCCACGAACACCGTGGTGGACACCGGTGGTCAGGGAAGCCGTCCGACTGAAGAAGGAGTCTTTCCGGGATATGTTATCCCGGAGGACTCGGAGGCAGTTGCAGGGCACCGAAGGGCCCGAAGGGCTGCAGCCTCTGCCGTGAAAGAGGCAAAGCAGCGGGTGTGGGAGAAGTTTGGAGAAGATATGGAGAAGGACTTTCGGTCGGCACCAAAGTGCTTCTGGAAAACTGTTCGCCACCTCAGGAGGGGGGGGGGGAACCATCCAAGCTGTGTACAGTAAGGATGGGACACTGTTGACCTCAACTGAGGAGGTAATAGGGCGGTGGAAGGAGCACTTTGAGGAACTCCTGAATCCGACTAATACGCCCTATGTTAGAGGCAGAGCTGGAGGATAACGGGGATTGTCGCCGATTTCCCAGGCGGAAGTCACTGATGTAGTCAAACAACTACACAGTGGCAAAGCCCCGGGATTGATGAGATCCGTCCAGAAATGCTCAAGGCTCTGGGTGTGGAGGGGCTGTCCTGGTTGACACGCCTCTTCAACATTGTGTGGAAGTCTGGGACGGTGCCAAAGGAGTGGCAGACTGGGGTGGTGGTTCCCCTTTTTAAAAGGGGGACCAGAGGGTGTGTGCCAATTATAGGGGTATCACACTTCTCAGCCTCCTGGTAAAGTCTACTCCAAGGTGTTGGAAAGGAGGGTTCGGCCGATAGTCGAACCTCGGGTTGAGGAGGAACAATGCGGATTCCGTCCTGGTCGTGGAACAACGGACCAGCTCTTCACTCTCAAAGGATCCTGGAGGGAGCCTGGGAGTATGCCCAACCGGTCTACATGTGTTTTGTGGATTTGGAGAAGGCGTATGACCGGGTCCCCGGGAGATACTGTGGGAGGTGCTGCGGGAGTATGGGGTGAGGGGGTCTCTACCAGGGCCATCCAATCTCTGTATGACCAAAGTGAGAGCTGTGTCCGGGTTCTCGGTAGTAAGTCGGACTCGTTTCAGGTGAGGGTTGGCCTCCGCCAGGGCTGCTGCGCTTTTTGTCACCAATCCTGTTTGTAATATTTATGGACAGGATATCGAGGCGTAGTCGGGGTGGTGAGGGGTTGCAGTTTGGTGGGCTGGGGATCTCATCGCTGCTCTTTGCAGATGATGTGGTCCTGATGGCATCATCGGCCTGCGACCTTCAGCACTCACTGGATCGGTTCGCAACCGAGTGTGAAGCGGTTGGGATGAGGATCAGCACCTCTAAATCGGAGGCCATGGTTCTCAGCAGGAAACCGATGGAATGCCTTCTCCAGGTAGGGAATGAGTCCTTACCCCAAGTGAAGGAGTTCAAGTACCTTGGGGTTTTGTTCATGAGTGAGGGACAATGGAGCGGGAGATTGGTCGGAGAATCGCGCGCAGCGGGTGCGGTATTGCATTCAATCTATCGCACCGTTGTGACGAAAAGAGAGCTGAGCCAGAAGGCAAAGCTCTCGATCTACCGGTCAGTTTTCTTTCCTACCCTCACCTATGGTCATGAAGGCTTGGTCATGACCGAAAGAACGAGATCCAGGGTACAAGCGGCCGAAATGGGTTTCCTCAGGAGGGTGGCTGGCGTCTCCCTTAGAGATAGGGTGAGAAGCTCAGTCATCCGTGAGGAGCTCGGAGTAGAGCCACTGCTCCTTTGCGTCGAAAGGAGCCAGTTGAGGTGGTTCGGGCATCTGGTAAGGATGCCCCCTGGGCGCCTCCCTAGGGAGGTGTTCCAGGCACGTCCAGCTGGGGGGAGGCCTTCGGGAAGACCCAGGACTAGGTGGAGGGATTATATCTCCAACCTGGCCTGGGAACGCCTCGGGATCCCCCAGTCGGAGCTGGTTAATGTGGCTCGGGAAAGGGAAGTTTGGGGTCCCCTGCTGGAGCTGCTCCCCCCGCGACCCGACACCGGATAAGCGGACGAAGATGGATGGATGGATGGATGGACTTAACATCATCATCTCAGATGGTTCATAATGGATTAGAGAGTGGAACACAAAATGTTTTAAATTAACTTTTTTTAATTTACTTACAGAAAGATGAGTCACACTGTCAGCTACAGTGGAAGATACAGAGGCGTATTGAGGTTAACACCTTTAAAAATAACAGTCTTACTGATGGTGTACCATGATAAAACTTTATTTCTTAAACAGACCAATGCTGGGGATTACAAGTACGAAGAAGAGAGGCCATCCACTTCTACAGCCCAACTTGGCTCTGTAAGATGTTCAGCATTAGCCCATGACTTACAATGAAATTAAGAAGGCCTGGCACTGTGAAAATGTTATGTAATGTTGTGTTTCTATAGCTCCCTGTGAAACAGCTGTACAAGGTCTACTTAGAGAATAAGATCAGAAATCTATATAGAAATCTGGAAATGGAATACATAAAGCTACAGATAAAGAGACAGATTTCAAAATTCCACAGCTATAATAGATCAGTTAAAGGTGAGTGAGGTGGATGAGTTTACTTGTTTCAACAACATGAGAACTATTAAGTACAGCAGGCTACTGCATTTGTACTTGTAGGATATAAAGAAGACTTCATTAATAGAAAGGCATATTGTTGTTTTATACATAGGAAGGTTAACACGTTGGGTTATAAGGTGGAAGATAGTTGAAGTTGAAGAAAAGCTGGTAGTAAGCAGGTTAGATTCACAGAGTATGTTGCCATGGTAACTGACTCAGAGTTATGCTGAACTAGCTTTGTGAAACCACAGTGGCGTCATTAGGCCTGGACATCCCTGGCTACAGCCCCGTATTTGTTGCTATCACCTAGCAACCGTCTCTAAGTGAGGAAAGCTGTAAAAGGTGTATTTTCGGAGGAATCATAAATCAGTCGAATACATTGATGCCATCAACACAAAGTTTAAGAGTGCTATACTAATGATGGTGTTTGAAGTTTCTGTGACGTTTCCAGTCTCTGGTTCAGACTGTAACACACACATCAGCAGAGCAATCACGTAATGCACAGCAGACTATGGTGCAGGTAGATGATATATAGTGACTTTATTCTTGTAATAGCCTATTATCACTTTATTTTTCTCAAAATGTCACAACTCCTCCAAATCTCAGAGAACACAGATGGGATTAGTTATATTTTTAATGTGCACAAAGTTTTGAACATGAGCAGAAATCTTTCTCAAACACATCAGAAATATTACAGTCCAGTGATTTATTAATTCATTAAAATTAATGAATGTATCATTGAGGTGAATAATTGTCATATGCACATTTAAGGAGGTTACTTCCCCAACAAAAGACGCAAAAGAGGAGGGAAGAGTAAATGATGCCTATAGGCTACATGTGTGCTGACTCAGATATAATTAGAAAAGTTGATCCACAGGAGAATAAATAGTTGAAAGCAAGACAGAATGCCTCAGAGCCTTACTTCAATATATTCCATTATGTTTTTATATTTGAATTGTAATCTATGCTTCACTTTACATGAAGATATTTCCAGCATAAGTTGATTCAGAAAAAGGTAGAAATAGGTGCATAAAAACTCACCAGAATGCAGGAAATTAAGTGTTTAATGTTTTAAAAAATTTCCGGGGGAGGATCCGCAGACTCCCCCGCATCATAAGTCACCGCACACATCTGGAAACGAAACCTTGGCCTTGGGTTGCCAGGCCAGGTGTGATTACGCCAAATGTTTATGCCATCTAACTAACATCTACAAACTGGGCAACTAAAATGATCAAACACTTGTTATTAACAAGCTGGACAAGCCAATCACCGTTTTGCATTTCACTCAGTTTATTTAAATAATTTATACTTTTAATCAAGAAATCACAAAGCCAAGCCCCGATCCTCCTCAAGTCCTGTTTTCCTCCTCACGTGATTAAAGCGTGCTGAAATTTACAATAGAAAGAGAAAAACAACAATATGTGGCAGAATCTGAAATTGCTTCTAGATAGAAAGATAGCATTCAACCATCAGCTGTACAAGTAAATATTGAAACCTCTCTGGAACATTCTGTTGAGAACAAGTGATGCAGCGCTCTCTGTTGGCCAATCAGGAGCATCAATATAAAGTGTCACATAGAAACACACTGAGGCCAGATCTGCTTCTGTCTCATCTTTGATTGAACATGTTACATAAATGGACATTTACAATAGAAAGAGAACAACTTAATTCAATGTAATGGACTAAAATATGAATTAGCTTCTAGCATTGCATCTCTAAAAAACATAGTTTGGTATTTATAAGCCAGTTAATATCATGCAGACTTTGACTGCAGTGTTTAAACAGATAAAGCCTTCATTATGCAGATCCATCTTTGTTTCTCAGCACAGCTCACTGATATCCATTTATTGTTCTGGACAGACATTACACACTGACCATCAGTAGCAGTAGGAGGAGGTTGTGGTGTCCAGTAGCTGAGAGAAGAACATGATGTTTAGATCAAGGCTGATAGATTTTATGATTCAAAGTGTTTAGGAATGTGTCTCTTACCTTACAGTCAGATCACTTCCATCAATCCACTTCCATCTCCCACCTTCAGCTCTCAGGCCAATCCAGTATCCAACAGTTCCTGAACTACCCACGCTGTATGTATTGAGTGCATTCTGACAAGAGAGAAACAGTTATCAGATATTTAAACACTACAACTAAATAATCACACTGTTATCTACAATATTAAAAAATCCTTCAAAAAATGGTAATAATCTGAAAGTTGGGACACCAAAGAAATGCTGTAAAATAACTTTCTTGCAAAAAAAAAGTTATTTTTAATATGAAAATATAGTTCGTAGCTTTAATTTGACATAAAATCTTGTGTCCTTTTTTGCTTATACTTGTTTAATAAAATATATATATACCTGTAAAAAAAAATTTGATCTAATCTAAGAAATGTATAACTTGACTTTAAAAGTTTACCATAGAACGTAAAATATTAATATTTGGGAACTTAAAGCTCTATTGTGTAATGTTTTGAGTTGATTCTTAGCAAGAAAAAAAAAAACGTTCTTTCACAAATATGTGCTCATTCATGTGTAATTACTTCCATAAACTAAATAGTAGAATCTGCCATTTAGAATACATACGAGCGACTCGCTTGCATGTACCATGTAGTGTCTCCATTTTTAAAATACATCAGCCAAAGAGGGACAAACCTCTGCATTTTGCCCTTTTCACTCAGTGGCACTGACTGTGACGAATGCCAGGGAGGGAGGGGGAGAAGATTACTCAGTGACTACCGGCAGATTTGAAAGCCTGTTAAAAATGGAGGATCATGTAACAACAGAGTTACAAAGAGAATTAAAACGACAACGCAACAGTCAAAGCAACGAGACCAAAGTTAATATCAGAGTGGCTTTTCCGAGATAGAAAGAGATCATAAGGAGCAAGGATTTTAAAAAGGGACACTGAAGTTGCCTGCTTTCTTCTCAAAAAGTATTTCTGCCTATTTGTGTAAATTCAAAGTTTTACATACTTTACTGATACTTTACTAACATTAGCTTGCATATGTTTGGGAACCTGATGGCTGATGTTAGCTATGAAATGGTACCAAAATAACGTAAAACTATTATTACACTGGAAGGAACGCTAATTTCGGGTTCGGCCACCGTAGTAGTTTAAACGCGCTCGGAATGGCGGGGGCCTATTCAGTTGGTTGTCATATATAATTTCACCGATGGGAGAAATTCTTACACAATGTAGCTTTAAAATGTTGTGAATACAATTTAATTTTTTTTTTCAAAATGGCCAATATTTACAGTTACAGGTTTTTAATGTCATTTTACCATGTTGTACTTTTGTAATGTTTTAATGTTTGTGTTTCCTTTCTTTCAGTTTCAGTTTTTTTTTTTTCTTACAGTGTACAGACTCAGTGTGTTCAGATACAGAAAATACATTTCAATGTAATAATTGTTTCATAAAAATATCCACAGTTTTCTCATTACCTGTTCCTCTTCATTATGTACAACAACCAGATCTGACTCCTTTCCTCTGCAGTCTTCTCGAGCTTCTTCCCAGGTTTTCTGATCAGGAGGATCAGCGTCATAATAATAGCAGTTAGACCCGGTGGGGAACCAGCCATTCTGACAAGCTTTACACTGTCTCCCTGAAACAACAGAGACCAACCAATAAACAACATTACTGAACTGTGATATTAGTATTATTGTTTATTATTGGACCTAATTAATAGGATCTGAACATACCATAAGTTGTTTTGAGGCAGTAGGCATCAATGCTCCACTGAGCTCGACTGACGTTGAGCTCATTCAAGCTTTTTTTCATGTCTTGTATTTGTTCTGTTAAGTTCTTCCTCTGTGTCTCCAGCTGCTGGATTTCTGCCGTCAGTTTGGCGTCGTTTTCAGAAATGACAGACGTAACTACAGTGACAGACAGAAGATGGTGTTGAAAAATGTGAACCTGTCCTTTAAATAAGGACTACCAACAACAAGTTTATTCCAGTTTGTCTCCATGTCTTGTATTTGTTCTATCAGACTGTTGTTGTCCCTCCTCAACTTCTCATTGTCTAAGCTGAGTTTGTTCTTGAGGTTTGTCAGGTTACGATTGGCAGCCATCAGCTCACTTTCATCACTCTGATGACTTAGTGTATCTACTGCAAAATGAAAATTAGCTTCTTAATTGCTGAAGCCTCATGTTAGCTTCTGCTAAACCTTTGAATAAATCTTTACACAGAGCAAGTATGAAGAGGAGAAGTATTACAGCAAGAAAACTGTTTCTATGTACATATGTGAACCTGTCCTTTAAATAAGGACTACCAACAACAAGCTAAGACAGTGGTACTCACAGTGGATACGAAGGCCCATGATGACTAACAGTATCAGCCAACACACTGCTATCAGTGGAAAAGACTGAGAGAAGAAAAGAGACCTCTGGTCTGAGAGAAAAAGAAGAACTCAGATGAGTTAATGATGTTGATTTAACAGTCAAAAGTGATGCGAATACATTTGAAGTCCTACAGAAAAAAGAAGCTGAGCTTTTAAACATTCAAATTTTAAATCTCCATCACTATTAAATTTTTTTTAACAATACTAATAAATAAATCTCACGTTTAACAATTTTGAATGTGTGAAAATGTACCTGGAGTAGCTGCCACTTTATCCACAGTGCATGCTGGTGCATTCACATAGTTATCTCCTTCTATGACTTCCTCTGAAAGATAAACATATGTTTTCAGTTCCTCTTTAAAGTTGTGACAAAGTTGTTGTTTGGTTAGCAGCTAATGCTGAGTCATTGTGAAGGATTTAACCCTCACTGTTTGTCTGCAACATCTCCTCACGCTGCTGCAGTTCACCTTTCAACTCCAGCTTTTCAACTGGGACTTCTTATCACAATCAAATATCTTTCTGCTGAGACTGAAGACACATGAGACTAAATCTAATCATCTGTTTAAAAATACAACATTTGCTTTTCTGTAATACTGTAAGTCAGGGGTTTCCAAAGTCTGAGACTGTGATGCCTATAATAATGTTATTTGATCCCATAGACACTCAACAATTGAGCCAAAACAGCCTCATATTGCTGTTTGACATAACTTCAGACTACACCAGGTACATCAAATAAGTCTCTGTAAGGCATTGATTAGTTTCTGACTCTAGGAAAGTGGGGAAAACAGCAACACCACACACATTTAGGCTATTCTTTATGATCTTCTTTTGTTAAAAGTCATATGTTAACACTTCCATTCACTGAACCTGCCCTGAAACTGTTTGGAGTCCACGTGAGGAGGCCTGACTCAAACTTGTGTTGTCCTCGGGTCAATGTGACAAAAAGTTTTAATTATCAGAAATATGGGTTTCTTTAACCAAATTGCCCAAAAATAACATGGATGTAAATTGTATGGAACTATACAACATTTAAACAAAAAATTATGATTATTTTTTGGTGTTTTATTCAATTTCATAACATTTAAAAAATGTTTTAAATGGTTTCAAAACCGTATCTTGACTAAACTTTGACAGTCTGTGATCCACCACAATATCCTCCGATTGAGCTTAACTAATAGTAAAAATTATTTATAATGTCTGCTTTCTTAACTCAAACTTTTGGTATAATGTCATGTAAGTTAGGTTTATTGACCCTTAATGAAGAAAAGTGTTGATAAAAGTGACAAAAACGTTTAAAAAAGCGCCCAAAAGTGCATTTTCAATACTGAGCCGCTAGGAACACAAGTTCATGGTCGACGGGAAGACACCACAAGGGTTAAAAACCCTCTGCTCATTAATACATCTTTTTTTCTGATGAGAACACCTTCATTTAAAATGAGCTGGCTGCCATTCTATCCACAGTGCTGTTAAAAGACAGCTCCTCTCTGTTTTTACTCTGAGAAACAAATACATGACATCTTATTATTCCCTATGTGTTGAGGAGAGTAGAAAAGTCAGAATGAATTTGGGAATTTTAAAACCTGTTGGTGCTGTTGTAAAGCATCAGAAGCATCTCACATTGCAAAAAACAGAAATAATATACATAAATATTAATATACAGTAGTACCTGGAGGGGCTGCTACTTTACCCACAGTGCATGCTGGTACATTAACATAGTCAGCTACTTCCTCGATTTCCTCTGAAAGATCAACATCAAACACAAATGTTCATATGTTTATATGCAGTTTTACTGCCAATATGTAGAACACACTGGAGTAAAGTTTCAACCTGCAGATAAAGAGACATTACATTCTCTAAGAAACAGTCAGCCTATTTTGATCTCATTTTGTTCTGTTCACCTGTAGTCCTCGATATCAAACTAAAGCAGAACTAAAAACCACACAGGTACAGATATGGTATTTAGTTCTGAAATGAAATCCTAACATTCCCAGTGTGTAGAGCAGAGTGGAAAAAGCATAATTCATTTGGGTATTTTAATAAACCTTGGTGCTTTTCAATAAAAAGCATCTAACATTACAAAACCCAAAGAATGTAGACAACATCCTGGTACATGAATACAGTAGATAATGTATTACAGGTACACACATAAAGATGAGAATATGTAGAAGTACCAGCTTTATCCTGTGGTCTTCTCTTCATCCTGAACAAATGTTTAAAGTCCTGCTGCAGTCCTGTATGAGAGCTGTTAGGAGGCCGTCTGCTCCGCTGTGAGACTCTTTACTGGACTTCTACTTCCAGGTTGTGACTGTTGGTTTCCCAAATTATCAGGTTAAATAACCTTGTTGTTGTGAAGAGGAAGTGAATTTCACACACAGTGTCTGTTTTGGTACGACCACAGGGGGAACAAAGTCAGTCAGTCAGTCGACCTTTCATCAATCCACCATAACTTTTATCATAATCAAAGAGAGTCGATCATTTCTTTCTGCTGAGACTAAAGACCCATCTGACAAACATTCATTTCTACTTTTTGGTCAAACCGTGATCAATAACGTGATGGTGGTGTGTGTTGTTTTGTGACCAAACATGGTGAGAATAAATATTTACATTAAGACGAGCAGCATTGATGGACACAGTGATGTATTGATGAGCTCTTAAACATTCAAACTTTCAACACAGCTAATTATCACATATTCTTAAGCAGTAATGATGAATGAACAAATCAATAATTGTTCAAACAGAAGTTCATTGTTCATCATACTGAGAATAAACATCCATCTCTCCTCCCCTGTACCTGCTTATGTCTGTTTACAGGAGCATATCCCAGCATGCACTGCATGAAAGGCAGAAACAGATTGAGCTGCCCGTGTTTGGACTGTGGGAGGAAACCCATGTGAACATGAGGGAACATGTAAACTCTAAATGCAGCGAACCCACTGAGACCAGATCTGCTTCTGTCTCATCTGGATTAAACATGTTACAGCATCCTGAATACGGCTGTTCCTCCTCTGTTGATTAAAGCATTCTGACATTTACAATAAAAAACATGTGACAGATTTTTAATTCAATGTTGGCTGTTGGCTTATCTATGGCAACAATATAAAATGTCACATAGAAACAGAAAATAAAAGCATTGCATCTGTAAGAATGAAAAATAAAAGCACGTTTAAAGTTATTGATAATTAACAGTTTAGTGCCCCTTCAGGCCAGTCACTGTATTTTCCTAAATGCTGCTGTCATTTGTCAAAAATTAGCCAGTTAATATTGTCATGCTTTTGTGATTCAAAGCGTTTAGGAATGTGTCTCTTACCTTTCAGTCAGATCACTCCCACCTTCAGCTCTCCGGCCAAACCAGTATCCATTAGTTCCTGAACTCCAGCTGTATTCATTGAGTACTTTTTGACAACAGAGACAGTTAGGGACTGTTCGTTATTTATTTCAGGGGCCACCGGAGGAGTTTTGGGACCTTTAGTCAACATAGACATGACCCTCCCATTGCCAATAATAATTTTTCTATGACCCTCCAAAACAATTTGGAAGAAAGGCATGACCCTCCCCCAACAATTTATCGATACCTTTTGTACTGGTTTGAACTTAGCAAAGATATACAGATTACCATTGTTTTTTTGCAGCAATGACTTATGTGACTGAACCTCTGATTTCTCATCTGACGCATCCCACTCCTCTGTTATGGTGTGGTGGCCATTTCAGTAGATTTACTCACTAACGTTGTTGTGGAAACACAATAAGCATGGAAACTAATTACGTCCTGCTGCTCCCATCATCAGCCAGGAAGTTTTTTGCAAAAACAGTGTATGAAATCAGATGTATTACCTACCACGATTTAGTTGTTTTGTGTTATTTAAGATATTTATAAAATATCTGGTCATGCCAGATGTAATTATCCGTTTCAGCCACCAGGGCCTTCCTTGATGCAAAATCATCAATGATGTCATCGTATGAAATCTACTCCTCTATTGAATGATTGATACTGATGGAAAGGCCAGTGAGCCGTTCCTGGGACATGGTTGACCTCAGGTATGACTTGATCAACTTTAGTTTGGAAAAGCTCCTCTCTGCTTGAGCCACAGTGACTGGCAGAGTAAGTACAATCCTGAGAGCAGTCCAAAAGTTGGGGTAGATCTCTGGGCTTGTGGTCCCCTGTTCCCCCCCTTTGTCCGGACCGTTCCATTTGCAAGACACAGAGGTGAACTGTCACCCGCGCCCTTTTCCTTTCTTACACGGCTTCTGTGCACAAGTAGCCTATATCTTGTGCAGCCTGCGGGAAGGCGGGGCTTGACCTCCACCTTCCAGCGGGCTGCAGCGAGATGCTCCTCTCTCAGCAAGCAGGGCGCCTGCAGCTGCAGGGGGCGCCGATTTGCCAATTCCCCACACAGTGAAATGATAGATAACAGAAAATAGTGATGGGACAACCGACTCTTTTACGCGCGTCGGTTCAACCGGACGGTCGTTGGTTGGCCTACCGAATCAATAGAGGTCACCGGTTCGCGTGCCCTCGGCGGCGGCAGGGGTGGGGGGGAGGAGTTGTGAGTCTATATTCAAACGGGTGTCTATAGGTTCTATAGACACCCGTTTGAATATAGACTCATGCAGTTCCCTCGGTTACAGTCCTTACGGTCTTGTTCAGTAGCCATGGAGTACCATGGGGGAACAATCTTGAGACCCACCCAATCATTAAATGGCTTGTTGATTTTCCTGTGAGAGGATTAGTGTCCAGGATTTATGCTAAATTAATACAAAGATCCGTAGGAGAACTCCCATTAGTAAAGAAATGGGAGCGAGAGCTGAGCCCGGAGGGGAACGTAATTAATTGGGAGACAGTTTGGGACAACATTTCCCACTGTTCCAAGAACCCAAATCACCAGCAGATCCACTTCAACATATGCCATAGGACATACTGGACTCCTCAGATGTGATGGGATGTTGAATTCCTATTGACCCAATTGTTTTGTTACTTAATGATAACTCTAAATTACACCTGCTTGGGAGACAGAAGAAAGTTTGGTTAGCTGGATCAACCGTGACCAAAAAAATTATAGCTCAGCGCTGGCATATTTTCTGCATATAGTTATGCTTGAGCTCTCTACAGCAAGGATTAACAAAGCCAAGTCATCTACTATAGACCTATGGAAAAACGCAGCAGCCCAGGTATCGGGCCTAATGACCTCATCATAACAAGAAGTAGAGGAGAGCGACTAGGCAAGGTGGGATTCCTGATTCCTGTTGTGTGTTATTTATTATTTGTTTGTTTTCTTTCATCGAGACCGCAGAGGGTGAGGGGTGAAGGGTGGAAGAGGGTTGTTATTCTTGTTCAATTGTGTTTGTATGTTCTGAATGTTTATAAAAATTGATCATAAAAAAGAAAAAGAAATACCTCAGGGCTAAGTTGTGTCATGAAAACTCCCCCAGTTTTCTCCTGACCTTTTCCTCTTCATTATGTACAACAACCAGATCTGAACTCTTTCCTCTGCAGTCATAGCAGTTAGACTCGCTGAGTCTCCAGTCCTCCTGACAAGCTTTACACTGTCTCACTGAAACTACAGAGACCAACCAATAAACAACATTACTGCAATGTGATATTATTATTATTGGTTATTATTATTTCTATAGTCAAGACCACCTTCGTCGAGTCCGAAACATGTCCAAGACCTGGAGTAATCAAGACCGAGTCCAAATGAGAGACAGTCAACACCGAGACAGAAAAAAAAGAATCCTCTTCAAGACCACTTCCTTACCTGGTCATAATGATATGACGCAAGAGACATTTTATCTTCTATTTTAAGACGTTAAATGTGTGAAATGTACCTGGAGGGTCTGCCACTTTATCCACAGTACATACTGGAGCATTAACACAGTCAGCTTCTTCCTCCATTTCCTCTGAAAGATAAACATCACACACAAATATAGACAATATCCTGGCACATATGGTTGGTATTGTCTTAATATTATATACATTATTAGCTAAAATAAAATCTCCCTTTTTAAAATACACAATTTGCTTTTTCCCAAATAAGTCTTTGATAAATTAGCAGCTTCTTCTTTAGTTGACTGACACAAATGCATGAAATCTTATCATTCCCAATATGTAGAGTGAAAAAAATCATATAGCAAAAGATGGAATTTGAAATGAATTGGGACATTTTAAAACCTGTTGGTGCTGTTGTCAAACATCAGCAGCATCTAACATTACAAAACACACAAAGAATGGAGACAACATCCTGGTACTTATAAAGACACATTAGATAATGTTTTACATGCACACACATAAACATTAAAATATTGTTCCTCCTGTGGTTTTCTGTTCATCCTGAACAAATGTTTAAAGTCCTGCTGCAGTCCTGTATGAGAGCTGTTAGGAGGCCGTCTGCTCCACTGTGATGGTCTGATTTGAGGTTGTGCCCTATTTTATTCAGGTTATGGTTGTGATTGTCATTTTTTCTTTCAATCTGCTTGTCTCACACATCCTGTTCTATAGGCTGCAACTTCCTGAATTATGTTGTTTGTTCTACATTGGTGAAATTACTTTCAATCAGCATCATGTAAGAAAATAACAACAATGTGTCGCAGCATTTTTATTCAATGTAATAAAACATTAATTTGTTTCTATATAGATAAATAGAAAACATTTTACACATTAATATTCCTAACATGCTTGGGTAAAAAGCTCTGAGGACATTCTGTTGAGAACAAGTGATGCAGTGCCCCCATTTTGGCCAATGAGTAGCAACAATATATGTTCCATGATACATAGGAGACAGGAAACTGAGCAGTCTGTCTGTCCCTGTCATCAATCTGCTGATATACTAATTATAAGCATCACATCTCTAACAAAGCAGAACAAAAGCCCATTCAACAGGTATCAATGATAACAGTGTCCCTTCAGTCTAGTCACTGTATGTTTCACAGACTTACATTAGCATACCTATATAATCAAATATCTAAATGCATTCAAATCTAAGTGTCTGTTTTTATCCTGAGACACACAAACAGCTTTGAAAAATAATTCACTGTAAATATTTCCTTTCTCTTTTTCTATAAAAATGAAACGCCTGATTCTTTTTATTAAAAAAAACAACATTTAAATTGTGAAGTAGAAGACTTTACAGTTTGATATGTATAAGCCAGTTGATATTATCATGCAGAGTCTGACTGCAGTGTTTAAACAGATAAAGCCTTCATTTTGCAGATCCATTGTTTTTTCTCAGCACAGCTCACTGATATCCATTTATTGTTCTGGACAGACATTACACACTGACCATCAGTAGGAGGAGGAGGTTGTGGTGTCCAGTAGCTGAGGGAAGAACATGATGTTTAGATCAAGGCTGATAGATTTTATGATTCAAAGTGTTTAGGAATGTGTCTCTTACCTTACAGTCAGATTACTTCCATCAATCCACTTCCATCTCCCACCTTCAGCTCTCAGGCCAAACCAGTATCCATTAGTTCCTGAACTACCCACGCTGTATGTATTGAGTGAAGTCTGACGAAGAGAGAAACAGTTATCAGATATTTAAACACTGTACTTAAATAAACACAATGTGATTTCATTAAGAAACTCTGGGCTAGATTTATCAAGCCGTTTGCGCCTGTTTCCAGGCGCTTTTTGGTCGCAAAGACGGACGTAACCGATGCGGGCTTTTTACAAACAGGGCGCACTTGGGTAAAATCGCAGATTGTCTGCCACATGAGCGAGAAGAGACAAGTTGCGCTTCCAATATGCATTCGTGGGAGGGTCGTGGGGAAAGTGGGAGTTGCACCCAAAAAGGTGGGAGGATAAGCGCAAAGTGCGCCTAATTATATATTCCGTGGTATTTACAAAGACTGTCAGTAAGAGCGCGCCTCTATTCTGCGGAGGAAATTCTCCGCCTCTTAAAGGAAGGTCTAAACCAGCCGCAGCCGAGTTTCCTGGTAGACCTTTATGCCGCTGGTGAAATGGCAACAGTAATTTGAGCAAGATGAAGACATAGGCGAGGCTGAAAATATTTTTAACACAAGAATCACACCTTGTCAGTGAACACAACATCATTTAGCGTTACAAATCAAGCAGCCATGCAATATTAGAGTTACTGGAAGAAATCAAAGATGAAATTGAATCACCCACTCAGCGTTCACATTCCATTCCAGCAGATGTTAAACTCCTCGCTACATTACAAATATTGGCATCAGGATCATTTCAAACAGTCATAGCATCAGCAGTGGGAATATCGCAGTCTGCACTCAGCCGTATCATAGCACAAGTACCGCTTCGCTACAGCGCAATTTACGGTGTAGTGGGTGGAGAAAGACGCTGATTGCCTGATGGGTGTCAGGGTTGATAAATACTACGCAAAATGTGGAAGCTTAGCGTGCGCTATTACCGAACTCGCATAAACAGACGCAGCGCAAACTGCGCTAGTGTTAGTAAATTTAGCCCTCAGTGTGTTCAGACCAACAAAAAATACATTTCGATGTAATCATTGGTTTATAAAAAATTCCACAGTTTTCTCATTACCTTTTCCTCTTGACTATGTACAACAGCCAAATCTGAACCCTTTCCTCTGCAGTCTTCTCGAGCTTCTTCCCAGGTTTTCTGATGAGGAGGTTTAGCGTCATTATACGCATAACAGTTGGTTGCCTTGGACTCTTTGGGTAACCAGCCCTCCAGACAAGCTTTACACACTCTCACTGAAACAACAGAGACCAACCAATAAACAACATCACTGCAATATGATATTATTATTATTATTGCTTATTTTTCAACCTAAGGCATCTGAACATACCGTCTTTTGTTTTGGGGCAGTAGGCATCAATGCTCCACTGAGCTCGACTGACGATGAGTTTATTCCAGTTTGTCTCCATGTTTTGTATTTCTTCTGTTAAGTTCTTCCTCTGTTTCTCCAGCTGCTGGTTTACTGCTCTCAGGTTCTGGACCTCTGCAGTCAGGTTTGTGATCTTGCTTTCTAAGACAGTATAGTTTTGTGTCAGGTTGCCCAACTGGACTGTCAGATTGTTGTTGTCCCTCCTCAAGTTTTCATTGGCTAAGATGAGATTGTTGTTGAGGTTTGTCAGGTTGTGATTGGCAGCAATCAGCTCACTTTCATCACTTAACCCTTAAAGTGGTAAGCATAAATAAATTTGATTGAAAAATTATTCATTGCTATTTTTTAATGTATCTAGACTTTAAATGACACAAGTTCATGTTTTGTTTTTTTAAATATGATCTTTATTTAGTTACACTCGGTATCTCCCGAGATACATTGCCCATTTAGGGTAACATTTTGCATTGTATTCTTTTTATTATAGTTCATATGCCAACTTTTAAAATATTTTATAAACAATTAATTAGCTACATTATTTTATGTTACCTATACAGCATTAGAAAAAATTGGAAAGTTTATCTCCCAAGATACATTGTCCACGTAGGATATAAATTTAACATTTCATAACTTTTTAAGCAGTTCATGCGCCGAACACATTTTTCCTGTTTTTTTAATTCTACCATATTCCCTGTGTTGCCCCACACCAGATATATTCTATGAGCAATGGAAGCTGTTTCTTGTACTGTAGAAACGGCTGACAGAAATTCCCTGAAAACATGTGTATACTGGTGAATTCATCAATAATACACATTTGAGAGTAAAATAAAAAGTAATCAATGTTGCACACCTTTATTCTATTCAATATCTGTAGAGAACAGTATGGTGGCCCTGAGAGGCCACAGCACACAACAATAAGACAACACGTGCAAATAAACCACAGCACGCAACAATAAGACAACACGTGCAAATAAGACAACACGTGCAAATAAACCACAGCATGCACTAGTAAGACAACACGCATTAATAAGACAACACGTGCAAATAAGACAACACGCACTAATAAGACAACACGTGCAAATAAGACAACACGTGCAAATAAGACAACACGTGCAAATAAGACAACATGCACTAATAAGACAACACGTGCAAATAAGACAACACGTGCAAATAAGACAACATGCACTAATAAGACAACACGTGCAAATAAACCACAGCACACACTAATAAGACAACACATGCAAATAGCCCACACCACAACGGAAGTGTTTCCAGGGGACACTTTTAAGTGATGCACATGTGCCTCAACCATTGGCTTTCCGGTACATAGACAGACCAACAACAGGACAATTTTCGCCATTTTATTCATCACTAAATTCACTTCTGAATACATTTTAGGCGAGAAATAAACTCTTTAGATTTCGAATATAGGCAGTCTTGCAAAAATCGTTGCCGAATTGACAATTTGTTTCAAAGTTTTCGGAATTGAGTAGCTCCATAAAGTGACGCGACAGCCAGCTAGCGCCTGCCGGGGCGCTAGCTCGTCGCTCAGACAGTCCTGCTCAGAGACCCCGCTCTAAGCTGGAGGTCTCTCACACCGCTCTCGTAAATAAGAGGCTTTTATTTCGCCGTTGACGGATTATTTGTTCGTAGTATCGCAACACATGTCCATTTTAAGAGTAAACTGTGGTTAGCTGCGTTTTTGGAGTTAAACTCCACAAGCGCATGCAGGCTTAACAACCTCGCTGGCCGGCCGTCTCACACACACACACACACTGTCTGTCTTATTTGCACGTGTTGTCTTATTAGTGTGTGTTGTCTTATTAGTGCATGCTGTGGTTTATTTGCACGTGTTGTCTTATTAGTGCATGCTGTGGTTTATTTGCACGTGTTGTCTTATTAGTGCTTGCTGTGGTTTATTTGCACGTGTTGTCTTATTGTTGCGTGCTGTGGCCTCTCAGAGCACCCCGGCAGGCGCTAGCTGGCTGTCGCGTCACTTTATGGAGCTACTCAATTCCAAAAACTTTGAAACAAATTGTCAATTCGGCAACGATTTTTGAAAGACTGCCTATATTCGAAATCTAAAGAGTTTATTTCTCGCCTAAAATGTATTCAGAAGTGAATTTAGTGATGAATAAAATGGCGAAAATTTCTAAAATTGTCCTGTTGTTGGTCTGTCTATGTACCAGAAAGCTAATGGTTGAGGCACATGTGCATCACTTAAAAGTGTCCCCTGGAAACACTTCCGTTGTAGTGTGGGCTATTTGCATGTGTTGTCTTATTTGCACATGTTGTCTTATTTGCACGTGTTGTCTTATTTGCACGTGTTGTCTTATTGTTGCGTACTGTGGTTTATTTGCACGTGTTGTCTTATTTGCACATGTTGTCTTATTTGCACATGTTGTCTTATTTGCACGTGTTGTCTTATTTGCACGTGTTGTCTTATTTGCACGTGTTCTCTTATTAGTGCGTGCTGTGGTTTATTTGCACGTGTTGTCTTATTGTTGCGTGCTGTGGCCTCTCAGAGCCACCGTAGAACAGGCCTCAAAACATAAGTATATCTGTGAGTGATGAGCCCTGTTAAATACCCTTATATGGGCAATGTATCCCCCAGGATACGGGCATTCAATGCCTGATTATCAAAGTTGTGAGAAGATCATTTTAAAAATATCCACAAGAACAAATTTTCTAAAACAAAATCACTCTAAAATATCATAAACGTGAAAAATATAACACTTATCTCATGGCCAGTGTCTTTAGAATATTTCAACAAATCTCTTGAAAGGCTCAAACCAACCGCTGTATGTGGTGTGGACGGTGATGTGGGATTGACTCCAAAGCTACAGTGGCCATCTTTATTGTTATGAAGGAACAAGTCACCCAGTGCTACAGTGTGGCTCACTGCGTCACAGAACTCCATTATAAAAGATAGATGTGACTTTGATACACACATTGTATACTTGTTAGTGGACACATCCATTGTTGGTTTGGGTCTGATCATGTGATTTGTTGAAGAACAAACATAGATCATCACTTGACTTAGGGCGCTATCACACCTATAGTTCGGTGGACTCGGTGTGATTCATGGCTGAAGTTGCAACATTGTTGCATTTTTCATTTGGTTCGATTTGTTTTCACACTGCACTATGTCAAACACACCAACCACTGTAAACACACGTCACGTAATAGAGACGGTTGCTCGCATATTGGACAGAATATCCAAAGCTCTTCTGGTCTCAGAAATAATACCAGCCATGTGTGCTCAGAACAGCTTATGGATCTGAAAGTTATCGTCCCTTACGTCATATATAAGTCTGTACATTGTGTGCAAGGTTAAATTGCAGGCTAGTAAATGCTGTTTTGGTTCACTTCCTGTATTTGGGTCGGATCGCGTTCTCACCTGAAGTGAACTGAACTCTAGTTCACTTGGAAGTAAACTGAGACCCTCTTTTTTAAGTGGACCAGAGTTTGGTTGTTTGATCATCACCAGAGTCCAGATGAGCTTTAACACCGCCCCAAACAAACCGGACTATCGGACCAAACGCTCCAGGGTTTGTTTTAAACGGACCAAACGATGGAGGTGTGAACGCAACCTTAACCTTTAATTTCTTTTATGCGTATAATGCATGTGTGTATTTTCTCATTGGGGCTTCTGTCTCATTCTGAATGTGGCAAATACATGACTGATATCAAATATTGGTTACAGATGATAACTAATACTGTTATTCTTTAAGGTGTGTCTCATGTCTAAGTGTGAGTTCATGCATGGACTGCCTGTTCAGTATACTTACGGTAGTAGAGGACGATGACTGCTATGATGCCCAACAGCAGAATGACACAAAAAATCCCCAAACAACAGGCCAGCCGCTGATACTGGAGACGTCCGTTGTTTGATTTCTTGTCGAGCAAAACTCCTGCTGTGAATCAGGAAATGATTTATTGCCAAGTAAGTAATAGTAATAACATTTAAAAAAAAATATTTTTATTTTATAACTTACCGTTTGTGTCAGCAGTTTCTTCAGTTTTTTTACTCTGCCCCTTCACTTCATCATCCACAGTTTCCTCCTCCTTTCTAGCTGAAAGGTCAAAGGACACAATCTCATAGTTAATAACTGCGTAGTGGTTAAATAAAGACTTTAAAGGCTTATTTGTTCATGTCAAAGTAACAAAAAATCCCTCCGGATGAGGATCGTTTTTTTATGCGGAGGTCCTAAAGCGCCATAAATAATCCATTTTATCTTGTAAGCACAAGATAATAACTCATGGGAACAAGTTAGTTATCTTAGAAATAATGCATACTGTTGGGTGTAATAGTTGATATTTAGGGCCAGACTGCCAACAGCGGCGAAGGCCCTATTGAAACTGAAGGAATTATTATTATGGCAAATGAATCGCCTTTTTGAGGGGCTTAACATACTCAAACTCAGCAAAATTGGCAGTCGCATCAATCCTGGTGAAAATGTACGTATGTTAAGGGTTTAGGAAATAGGCGCACAGTAATGGCTCGCTAGCACCCCCTACAAAGTTAAACAAGTTGAGCCCCTGCTACTTACGTTTTTTTATTCATACCACTCTCATTTAATTGTTTTCCAGCTGCCTGTAAAACATATTACGAGACAGCATGCAGGAGCTTCAGGTAGAAACAACCAGATGTGGCATCAATGGGCAGAAGCTGTGAAGAGTTCAGCTCGGAGTCGGTCGAGAAGAAAAGAGGGTAAGATTAGATCCGTTTTTGGTCAATGTGAATATTTTTCAGGTGCATTCATAGATGTCTTGTGTCCATAAGCAGTATATCGCGCAGTACTGATTGTCTTTATTTATTGATTTTACAGCTGCTGGAAGCGAGAGAGAGTGTGCTGGCTGCGGGTGAGGTGGACATTTGGAAGTGCACCACCATAGACATAGAGGACAACGCACCACAGACGTCTGCAAAATGGACCCGAATTCAGACCGAATGCTGCCGGTTACCTACAGCTCCGAGGCAGCTGCGGCAGGCAGACAGTTGACGGTGCTGTAGGATTTGGCTTCTCGTGAGCGAGGGATATTTGTTGTGTGTGCTGTGTGTCTCCTATGCTTTGTATGTTTTTTTCTGATTGTGTTTGTGTTTTGTGTTAATAAAGCTCTATCTATGAATAAACAGCACGTTCCTGGCAAATCATTTTCCTTAGGGTAACAATGACATGAATATACAACATAATATGAAATATATATATATATTATTATCCTTACGATGAACAAAGACGTTTTTGTAACTTTAGTGTACATTGTCATATCTGCCCGAAATTTCTCAAGATTGACAAGGGTCCAAGCCTGAGGACATATACAGGCAAAAATTAACTTTTGGTCATAGTGCCCCCCCGCTGGCAACAGGAAATCTGCCTTATATTCAATTCATATCAATTTTATTTATAGTATCAAATCATAACAAGAGTTATCTCGAGACACTTTACAGATTAGGTCTAGACCACACTCTATAAATTCCAAAACCCCAACAATTACAGTAATTCCCTCAAGAGCAAGCATTAGCAGTGGCTGTTGCAACAGTGGCGAGGAAAAACTCCCTTTTAGGAAGAAACCTCGGCAGACCCAGACTCTTGGTAGGCGGTGTCTAACGGGGCCGGTTGGGGGTGTAATGAACAGTGGCAAATAATAGTCACATTAAAGATAGTGGAACAGTGACTTAGAAGGTCATCGTGGAAGTTCATGTCATAGCAGGGCACATCATGTCACACTGAGTAGTGCAGTGTCCTATACCGGATCCTGACTACTCTGTGAGTATGAACATCACAGCAGGGCGTCTGCCCCTCGAACCCAAATTGGGAGCTGGTTCCACAGGAGCGGAGCCTGATAGCTGAAGGCTCTGGCTCCCAGTCTACTTTTAGAGACTCTAGGAACCACAAGTAGCTCTGCATTCTGGGAGCGTAGTGCTCTACTAGGACAATAAGGTACTAAGAGCTCTGTATGATGGTGCTTGACCATTTAGAGCTTTGTAGGTCAGGAGGAGGATTTTAAATTCGATCCTAGATTTTGATCGATTATATGACAAACATCAACCGATTTACATGAAACTTATAATGTGTGGTCTACATGTGATTGTCAAGTTCACAGGGGGTTTTACTTTACTTCTGCCCAAACTTGAAAAAGGCCTAGGCCATCACCAGGGTTAAATGGAATCAACTCAAATGATTTCTTCTTTAATCTTCCTTCTTTGCTTTATTTAGACAGTTTTCCATGTTCAATTAGGCAAATAATCAGAAGTTTTTAATTTGGTTAGGTTGAAAACCTTTACAAGAAAAGAGAAAACAAAACACAAAATACAGCAATTACTTAAAACTGCCTACTATCAAATATACAAACAAATATAAAGTTCTCCTTAACCTTACATTAACTTCAATAAGCAACATTACTTCAAAAAACATTATCAAGTCATTACCATGGCATTACTCCCATGCTACCAATATCACACTGTCACATGAACTAACATGAGTGCAAGGCATTTGGAAATTGACTACATTAACTTTAGCAATTTCACCATCAACATTTGCATTTAACATTAAACTTTTGACAAATATCAACATCAAACCATTAGGCTATCTCACCAGTAGCATCCCTGGAAATGCCCAGCAAGTAAAGTCCTTTCCCACTTCATCTATTTTCAACAGCAGCTCACAACATATGCTTCACAGCCTCTCACTGCATGTGCTTGAAAATAACTTTGCACTTCCTGATTTCTGGCATGAGGACTGGAAAGTCTCAACTTCCTTTTTCAAAATAAAAGTCTCTTTTTCTCAAAACAAAAGTCTCTCCGTTTGCGATCTAACAGCACACCTCCCACTTGAGCTCCTGGTTCCAGAACCCAAGGAGGTCACGTCAAGTTTCTTTGGAGCGTGCCGGATCTTCTCTTCATTGCTCCTCCACTGGAATCAACACAACAAGACGCCTAACGTCTCTGTGTAGGATTGTTGCAGGGATTTTGTTGGAAAGTTTCTTCGTTGCTGGCGTACTCCTGCTATGTTCTTCATGGGATGGCTTCTTGATCATGACCGGATAGCTGGGAAACGTCCTGACTCTGACGTCTCGCACAACTCCTTTCTCGTCAGGACACACACTGATCACTCTGCCTAGTTTGAACTGACCTCTTAAGGCATTCTGATCTGCAAGCCAAACAACGTCTCCTACTGCAACATTCCTCTCCTTCGTGTGCCATTTGCTTCTGACGAAGAGGTTCAGGCCTGCCAATTGACACCACTTCTTCCAGAAATTATTCACATCTGACTGGATCACTCTCAGCCTTTTGTAGGGGTAACCCTCGAACTGGAAGTCTCCTGAGTCTCCTCTCAAGCTCGCTCGCCCAAGCAGGAGAGAGTTTGGAGTGATATACTCCACACAATCCTCCTGGATTTGTGCTCTCGCATCTACAGGCCTCTCGTTTGCGAGATTGGCAGCCATATATACAAAAGTCTGGAATTCTCCCCATGTGAAGACTCCATTGCCACCTACGTTCTGGAGGGCTCTCTTTACAGTTCGCACTGCTGCCTCAGCTGCTCCATTTCTATGAGGCGAGTCAGCTGGATGGATCTTCCAGGACCACTTTGTGCGATGCTTGGCCGCCTTTTCCTTCACTCCTGATCTTTCCAGGTGCTCCAGGAACCGATACAGGTCTTCAAGAGCAGGTTTGGCCCCAACAAAGTTGGTGCCTGGGTCAGACCATACCTTGCTGGGGTGTACCCTCAGCGACGTAAATCTCTGATAGGCCAGCAGAAATCCTTCTGCAGACATATCACTGACAATATCAGCGTGAATGGCTCTGGATGCCATGCAACTGAACACGATACCCCACACTTTCAGCCTCGCTCTCTTCTTTACCTCATCTTTCACTTCATATGGCCCAAATAGGTCCACGGCAGTGAACTGATATGGAGCTGCTGGTGCGGTCCGCTCAGGCGGCAGGTCGCTCATTATTTGCTGGCATCTCTCTCCTCTCGCTTTCCTGCAGATGACACAACTATCCACTGCTTTTTTGGCTATCCTTCTTCCCTTAACCACCCAGGCTTTTCTCCTCATCCTCAACAGTGTTCCTGCTATACTCTCATGATTGACATTGTGTGCCTCTCGCGCAAGCAGTGTAGAAATCCATGCATCTTGAGGGAGAATGGGCACAAACGATTTGTCTTCTCTGAAGGCCTGGATTCTGCCGCCGCAGAGAAGGAGTCCATCTTTGTGCTTAACCACCACTAGCCGGTTGAGCGTAGTGTCAGGGAAGGTTATGCCTTCTTGAGCTGCCAAGGAGAGAGTTCTGAAGGCATAGTCACAGTTTTCAACATTGAGAACAAGAACTTCTTCTTTTGAGGGTGATGCCTCCCACTTTGATTTCTTTTGGGTCTGATATTTCAGGCCTAGCCAGCTGTCAGCCGCCTGTCGTACCCAAGCAACGACATTCACCAGCCTGGACAAGCAGCTAAATCTCTTCACCTCCAAAAGATTTTTGACAGCTGAACTGGAAAGTGTTTTCCTCATTGCGGCTTCACCCTGCTTCACTCCTGGATCAATCTCTGATGCATCAGGGCAGACAGTCAGGTGAGTTGGTTCAGAATCATTCCTTTCAACAGAGTCTTCAGCTTTGTTGTGCTCCTGGGAGGTGACCCCACGGCATCTCTTCACTTGACCTCTTGTCACTACTGCTGAAAAGGCCTTCCTCTGTAGCTTACTAATGCTTTCCCTAGCGTCAGTTACCACTTCCCTAGCTGACTTTATTGGCCATTCTTCTAATGACCTCCTCAAAAACTCCGGTCCACTTTGCCATGTCTCTTGCAGATCCTTCAGAGCAGCTCCCCTAGTAATGATGTCTGCTATATTAAGGTTCCCTGGGATCCACCACCAGTCCTCAACTGATACAGACTTCTGGATTTCTCCTATCCTGTTGGCAGAGAATGTTTGGTAACCATAGCTGTCTCGCTGAATAGCTCCCAATACTGTCTGGCTGTCAACTAGGTGAAACCAGCGCTCTATCTCCATTCGGCCATGCCTCTCCACATACTTTCTCAATCTGGCTGCAAACACAGCACCACAGACTTCAGCCTTCACAGCATCGCCCTTCTGGTCCAGTGGCGTCAGCTTGGCCTTGGATTCCAGCAACCTGATGTCTATACCTTCATCCGTCTCCCATCTAAGGTATAGAACCGCTCCGTAGGATTTGTCACTGCCGTCTGAGAAGGTAATGGCCCAGGGTTTTCCCTTCCAGCCTAGTGGAGTAAGGCTTCTATGAAACTTTACTTGTCCCAGCTGTGCATACTCCTCAAACAGCTTGGTGGCTTCCTCCCTGAGGCCCTCAGAAAGTGGCTTGTCCCAAGTGTTTTGGGCCAGATCTCCACTCCCTGTTTCCTGGAATGCTTTCCTTACGAGGATGACACCTTTCTGCTTTAGTGGTGTGACCAGTCCGATTGGGTCATAGAGCCCCGCAACCTGACTCAGCAGTAGTCTTCTAGTGAGAGGATCAGGTGTATTTGATCTCACCTCCTCCATCAGCAGATCTTGGCCCGTTCTCATCTTCCCCC
Organism: Perca flavescens; assembly: GCF_004354835.1. Lineage (NCBI taxonomy): Eukaryota > Metazoa > Chordata > Actinopteri > Perciformes > Percidae > Perca > Perca flavescens. The sequence goes on along the minus strand of NC_041336.1, from coordinate 7,167,495 downwards.
TTCTTCTGGAGAAGTTGACTGATGACATTATGTAGAGTTTGTCTTCCTCTGCTAGATACCCGATGCCTAATGCCTTATTGTCCTCATCTTTCATCTGATTTGGCAGGACAAGCATTTTGTTCGTCTCAGAGAGCGTCCTCAGCGTGAGGTCTGTTACTCCACTTTCCTGCCTCCTACTTTGCGCAGACTGGACCCATGGCTTCAGAGAAAATCCACCTGCTTGCAGAATCTCTTCAATCTCCTTGGTCACTTCGCAAAGTCTGTTTGCATCATTGTGGGATGTGAGGACATCGTCCACGTAGCTGTCTTCCTCCAGCACCCTTCGTGCCTCCTCCAGGTGAGAGAACTTGGTGAGCCTTGCAGTTTCTCGCATAGCCAGCTGTGCTATGCATCCAGCAGGCCTGTCCCCTATATTCACCCTTGTAATGACGTACTCCCCTATATCTTCATCCTGCCGGTCCCTCCAAAGGAATCTGTGCAGATGCATCTCGTTTTCCTCCAACCACACAGAGTTATACATCTTCATGATGTCTCCAAAGGCTGCATGCACTCCTTTCCTAAACCTTAGGAGGACGGCTCTGATGGGGTTTAAGACATCTGGCCCTTTGAGCAGCAGGTCGTTCATGCTCACTCCCTTGAACTTTTGACTGCTGTTCCACACAAGGCGCACTGGAGTAGTGACTGAGTGGGGATTTGGTGCTACTAGATGACTCACATACCAAACTGGTCCTCTCCAATCCTCAGTCATCTTCTTTGTGAGTTTCTTTGCAGCTCCGCGCTCAACCATCTCGTGGACTTGAGCAGTGTAAGCAGCAAGCCACTCTGGTTCCTTCCTGAGCCTTTTCTCAGTTCTTAAAAAGGTGGCCTCAAATCCACTTCGGTTATTGGGAAGGCAGGCAGGATCCATTATCCAAGGATACCTTGCATCCCAGTGTGGAGACTTGCTGTGTTCATCCTCAATGATGTACGTAAGGCCATCTTTTATTATTTCAAGTTCCCTTTCCTCTGCTAAGGTCATCTCCTTTCCTCCAGGCTGACAATTCCCACAGCGGCATCCACCACATTTCGGCTCGCGGGCTGCACCGATACTGTCCCATCTCCACCACTCAAGGAAGTCGCGGTGAGTTGCGGCTGTATGTCTAGTTTCAGCGATGGTGTCTTGAATGTGGAGTGTCTTTGTCATGAAGGGGATCTCAGCAGGGATCTCCTCATATCTGATGGCAGCTGTTCTCATAGAACGGGCAAAGTGCGTCTTCGACTCATGTGCTGCCACATTTACTTGCTCAAACAGATCAGGGTGTGCTCCGCCCACCGTCTTTCCAAGAGGACTCTCCCACAAAACAAGATCTCCCACAACCTTCACTCTTTGTGGGGCAAGTCTCCCTTCTCTATGACTTATGAGCAACTCAATCTTCTCAGGTCTCCTTAGCTCCTCAAGTTCAACTTCAGGGAAGAATCTCCTCAGCTCTTCAGGCCTAACAACTTGGTGAACTTTGGCGATCTCCTTCAGCCCATAACAGAGTAGTTCATGGGCCCTCTCAGTTCCCTTGGAGGTTTTGATTCAAACTCTGAAGAGGTATCTCCTTGTGGCTACTTTGGTAACCATTCCACCAACTCCATGCACAACAAGTGTGATCTTCTCGCTCCTAAGATTCAACCTGTTGGCTGCTTTATGATTTATATAATTGGTGTCTGAAGCTAGATCCACCAGGGCTCCGATTTTTTGACCTGCATTAGCGGTCACTTCCATCAACATCATAATGACGGGGAGTTCTCTCAATCCACCTTCTTTGAGGAGGCTCACCTGGCACTTGGCTGGACAGCTGACCTTTGACGCCTTATTGGTGAAGGCCTTTCTGCATCTCTCAGCTAACTCTGGTGTAAGTTCACCCAGGAATTTCTTCTGTTCCTCAGTTAAGCCCTTTTTTTCTCTGTCATCTGTCGGAGGTCTCTCAAGTTCATGCCTCTTGTTGTTTCCTCGTGGACAGAGAAAGAAGTGGTGATCTGAGGAGCCCCTCTTCCTGCAGTCTGCATTCCTGCACAGATAAGTGTCTCTGCAGCCATCATCATACTTGTGGCATCCCAAACACTCCCTGCATGCACCAATCATTTTCACAGCAGCTTCCTTTTCTGATAGCTTCAGACCCTTGAACTTCTTGCAGAAGAAAATCCTGTCCTTATGTTTCTCATCTCCACAGATAATGCACCCTTCCTTAGAATCCTCTTTCTTCGTGGCTTTAGTCGAGGCATATTTCTTGTTGAACTTCCTTTCTGCTTGGTATGGCTTCTCTGGCTTGTCGGTGATTTGTAGTTGCTCTAGCCTCTCGAAGATCTCCTCCTGCTTCTTCAGAAAAGCTAGGAGCATGTCAAAGTGGTTGTCTGGAGTAACACCGTTGCTAGGATCCACCATGAACATCAGCCAGTCCTTCTTCACAAACTCCGGAAGTTTACTCTCTAAAGACTTCACCACCAGTGGGTTTTTGATAGTGCCGGTACTTCCTAGATCTGTGAGATCAGCGAGCGCTTTCTCTATGGTCTGGATAAGGTCTACTACTTTTCTCGGCTGATTCCCTTTAACAGGCAGAATCGTCTCAATCTCCTCAACAATCTCTAGAGCAATGGCAGATTTATTACCATACCTATTAGCTAGCACTCTGAAAACATCATCTGCTGTGCTATAGGTTGACTACCAAAGATCTTTCACAATTTTTTCTTCCACACTATCAAGAAGCTGAATCTTTTTGACCTCTGGCGAACCGGTTGGCTCGCCCTGCTTCTGAAGGCTCTCCCAGTCTGACTTCCAGCGGTGGAAGTCTCTTTTACAGCCGCTAAACGTGGGCAGTTTGGTCGGCTTAATTTTCACTACTGGTATTCTCGGTCCAGTTGGCTCCTGATTCACGCCTATACATTGCTTCTCCACAGCAATCCTCCGTGCTCTGGCAAACACAGCTTTTCTCATGTCAAGCTCATTGTAAGCCACTCTCAGGTCTTGCTCCGCTTCCGAAAGTTGCTTGCCTCTGCTACAGGAATCCATGACTCCCAGGCTGTGAATGCGCTAGATGTTTCTTTGATCAACTTTTCCAGTACAGTAAGGTGGACTTCAAATCCTTCACAGTTACTGCTTTCCACAGGTATTCCATATGCATGCCTACCGGCTTTTTCTTCTTCTTCAAAGGCAGCCTCTAGCGTGTCTGATCCATATCTGCTCCAGAGGTTGGTTTGAACAATCTGCTTTACGTTATTGAACTTTTGCTCACATTCACTGGCAGATTCGTTTAGGCTTGTATCCTGTTCTGTACTTAGCTCAGCATCTTCCCCATCTTCAATGCCTGCAAGCTCTGCTTCTAACCCAGTCCTGTAATCATCATTGGCCTCAAGGACTTTCCTTGAATCGGCAGAGAGTTTCACAAATTCTTGTCTGAGTTCTGACTCAGTTAAATCACCTGCTCTCCGACAGAGATAGTTAGCTTGCTTAGTGAAGGAGATCTTTGCAACTGTTCTGTCTTTCTTTAACTGCTCCAGTGTCTTGCCGAGAGCTTCGACTGCCATCTTGATTTCGATAATGTATTATCTCTCTTCAACTCTTGAATTATTGAATCAGATGAACTGATTGGAATCCTGGTGCCTCTTGAATAACCTTGCTGTTCAGCAACTCTTCTCTGCATCCACACTCTGGACTCATTGAAGCCGTTAATCTTCTAGTCTTGATGCAGCTTCTTCTTCAGCAAAAAGGATCAATCTTCCAATCTTCAACTGCACCGTGGTGTTGTTGTCGTTTTTTTTTTTTTATTTATTTCAACTGTACTGTTGGTTTTCAACTGTCAAGTTCACAGGGGGTTTTACTTTACTTCTGCCCAAACTTGAAAAAGGCCTAGGCCATCACCAGGGTTAAATGGAATCAACTCAAATGATTTCTTCTTTAATCTTCCTTCTTTGCTTTATTTAGACAGTTTTCCATGTTCAATTAGGCAAATAATCAGAAGTTTTTCATTTGGTTAGGTTGAAAACCTTTACAAGAAAAGAGAAAACAAAACACAAAATACAGCAATTACTTAAAACTGCCTACTATCAAATATACAAACAAATATAAAGTTCTCCTTAACCTTACATTAACTTCAATAAGCAACATTACTTCAAAAACATTATCAAGTCATTACCATGGCATTACTCCCATGCTACCAATATCACACTGTCACATGAACTAACATGAGTGCAAGGCATTTGGAAATTGACTACATTAACTTTAGCAATTTCACCATCAACATTTGCATTTAACATTAAACTTTTGACAAATATCAACATCAAACCATTAGGCTATCTCACCAGTAGCATCCCTGGAAATGCCCAGCAAGTAAAGTCCTTTCCCACTTCATCTATTTTCAACAGCAGCTCACAACATATGCTTCACAGCCTCTCACTGCATGTGCTTGAAAATAACTTTGCACTTCCTGATTTCTGGCATGAGGACTGGAAAGTCTCAACTTCCTTTTTCAAAATAAAAGTCTCTTTTTCTCAAAACAAAAGTCTCTCCGTTTGCGATCTAACAGCACAGTGATACTGAGCCACCCCCTATACTTTAACCACACCCACTTACTCAGGCTTGTGTGAGGTGTCCTTGAACTCAACAGAGAGTTCCTTTTTAATTGGTGATGGTACAATGCATCTCTTCTTCTCATATGATAATAATGTTGCACACAGCCAACATATCATTTTCAGAACTCAGCTGATTAAGATTATTTGAGACTTTAAGGGCTGCGTCCTTGTGTCCTATAATGTAGTATGTTTCATAAGTAATAAAAAATTTTCACACAGGGAACTGTCAGATAAAACCACAGATGTTGAACTTGTCTCACACTTAGCGGATCCTAGACAAAAAGGGGAAACTCTGCCTTTTAAGAGGAAATACTTAAAACACTTTGACCGTCTCTTTATCTATCTGCCTCTGCTGATCCTGTTTATCGGTGTTTTAACCCCCAACGTCCCCTTCCAGGCAGCGCTGCCTGGAAGGCACTAGGATTAGGCAATCGTTATGGTTATGGTTAGGTTTGGGTTAAAACGCAACTTAACCCAAAAAAAATATATGTTAATACACTGTTAGACACTATTTTTCTTGATTATATTAAAACAAATCAAATACAATTCCATATCAGATCCTAAATAGTTAGACTCTATTCTACACATACCACCAAATTATGCAGCTATTTGGATTTACTATTCTGATCAGAACTGTATTTTCTATCCAGTATTAGTAAAGAAAATACCAGTACAAGAAATCAACATTTCATATGATCACATCAACAAAGATAGAGTATCTGATCCATAGCAACAGCATACGTTTCAAAATATCTATTATTGATATATAAAAAATACTATACTTACCTTGGGTTGGAGGATGATTTTTACTTTTGAATACAACCGAAGCGTAGTTAACCTCCTCCTCCGCCATGGTTACAGTAGCTCTGTTGGGTTCTGTCTGACTTACCGACAGAGAAGTACTGCTGAAATTAAACCTCAGCGCATCTCTCTGATAAGAACAACTTCTGTTTTTGGTTGAGAAAGGTATTTGCAATCATGACTGGCTGAATATGATCTTCCAAACCATATACAGTGTTTTCTTTAGTACTTAACATGCTCTGTTAACAAAACAAGCCTTCTATCTGTTATTTAAAACTTATATCTGTACTGTAACTAAAACCATAAAAGCAACACTGCTCAATGTAAGATCACTATCTAAGTCATTTCTAATCAATGACCTGATTACTAGTCATGAATTACACATATATTACATATTCACAAGCAATAATAATGACTGAACATCAATAAGTTCATTGTTTATCATACTGAGAATAAACATCCATCACTCATCCCCTATACTCATGTCAGTTTACAGGAGCGTATCCCAGAATGCACTGCGTGAAAGGCAGAGGGAACATGTAAACTCTAAAAGCAGCAAGCACACTGAGGCCAGATCTGCTTCTGTCTCATCTTTGATTAAACATGTTACATAAACTGACATTTACAATAGAAAGAGAAAAATCAATCCATTATCTAATTGCACTTATACTTTTAATCCATGTGTCAATTTTCCGACACACACCAACAGCTTTGAAAGTCTTCATAGTTTGATAGCCACTTGATATTATCATGCAGAGTCTGACTGCAGTGTTTAAACAGATAAAGCCTTCTTTTTGCAGATCCATTGTTTTTTCTCATCACAGCTCACTGATCTCCATCCTAGAAACGTACAGACTCTAGTGGCCTAAAATAAGTGTTGATTCACAAATGTTTGATTAAATCATGGCTGAGAATTTTGCCATTTCAAAAGCATTTCCTGTCAATGTGTTGTCATGCTTTAAAAGCATCATGCATTATTAAAAAAAATGCTTACAGTATCTCACCAGCAGAAACATTTATCTTTTTAAAACAACAGAGCCTGTGTGAAGGCTGATAGGGGAATGGTAAAGTTGACAGTGTACTAATTTCCATTTCTCAGAAAAGTGTTTGGTTTTTAGTTCTGCTTTGAAGCTATGAAATAGTTGTTTGGTTAGCAGCTAATGTCTCAAGTCTTCTCCTTTAATGGTGGTAACCCACACTGTGTGTCTGCAGCATCTTCCCATGCTGCTGCTGCCAACCTTTCATCAACAGACAGTAACTTTTATCATAATCAAATAGATTCAATACATTCTATCTGCTGAGACAAAATTAAAATTCTACTTTTCAAGTTCATTGTTCATCATACTGAGAACAAACATCCATCACTCATCCCCTGTACCTGCTTATGTCTGTTTACAGGAGCATATCCCAGCATGCAATGCATGAAAGGCAGAAAGAAACAGATTCAACACACAAACACATTAACCTGACCTGCCCGTGTTTGGACTGTGGGAGAAACCCATGTGAACATGAGGGAACATGTAAACTCTAAAAGCAGCGAACCCACTGAATATATCAGCCTGTTTTGGGTCACTATCAAACATCCATTATAACCCACTAAACAAAGTCATATCAATGAGCAGTACAAAAAAATAAAAATAACTGATCAGTATTCACAACAGAAGGACTATACTAAAAGGAACACAGATAGCTTAAGACACCACCCCCCACACACACACACTGCACAGTCTTCTACCCTCAGGTCAGAGACACAGGTCACTCTCATTCAGGTCTAACCCCTATTTCTACTGGGCACCTCTGCGCTGCTTTCTGGATACACCACGTGCCCCCACGAGCAATCACAGCCATTCAAGTCAATGCTAGATAATCCCCCCCAATGAGAGATTCCACTTGGGGGTGGTGGAAAAACATAATAGCTATCACAAATATTTTTTATAAAGACAATGCCAGAAAAAGGAAGACATGGAGATTAACTACAGGAGTGCCTGGAGTGGAAGGTAGATTCTACCTTAATAAACACATGATTGTTCTGTAAAGTACAAAGTAGACACAATATAATCTGAGTCGGGCAGCAAGACGCTACTCTTCTGAGAAACTCCCGATGAGGTATGACACGTTGTGGAGGACGGTACAAAACCACAGCGTAGCCGGAACACAGCAAAGACAAGCCGAGTGGATCATTGGGGTAAGAGAGCCATGTTGAGTTTTGTGCCTACATCCATAAGTTATAAACTCAGGAATAGCTTATCTATTTATTCATTAATTCATATAGCCTATACATATCTACTTTTTTTTTTTACATTCTTTTAATGTTTTTATTGCCTATTCTTCATTCTTTGTATGTTGTGCTTTGCATGTTTTTTTACCTTCTGACTTCTGGACTGCAGGTACGTGATATGTGTGGTATATTGTGCTGTGTTGCTGAGTATGTGAACTGTACATGGGAACTGTGAACAGTGTGACTGTGCATAAGCATTATTTACAGAGGATGGGGGGTTACAACAAAAAAAAAAAAAAAAACTATTATAGTTTCTGTTACGACCGACTCACGGGCCACAACAAAAGAGGAAGATGCACACCAACTTAACAATAATAACGTGACATTTATTAAATCATATTGCAAACAAGAGAAAGATGAGGTGTGATATTCAGTATCAGTGGTGAATGAGGGTGTATGAATGTAGTGGAGAACGTGAGGTGCACGTTGTCAGTAACTAACAAAGGAACTAACTAAACAGAGACTAAACATGCTGGTGCACAGTCAGGAGAATGCAGCTGTCTGAACTCGGGGCAGGTGGGGTTAAATAGCCTGGGAGGACCGGCCAGGTGCTCCCAATCATATCATCATCACCTCCGCTACACCTGCAAGATAACAAGACAAACCACACACAAGTACAACAGGCCCAGGGCCGTCACAATTTCCATTACATAAATAAAGACATTTGCACCATAAATTGATGCACAAAAATTCACCAGAATGCACAAAATTAAATATTTCAATTTTGCTCAAAAGTGGAGATCTCAACCCCCCAATGTTGAACCCAACGTTACACCCTTGTGACTGTGTGAATGTGAACTGTGTTGTTGGGTATATGGATTGGACATGCACTGATGCTCTGCACAAATGAACTTCCTGATGGATAAATAAAGTTCACTGAATTGAAATGAATTGAAGGCCAGATCTGCTTCTGTCTCATCTGGATTAAACATGTTACAACATCCTGAATAAGGTTGTTCCTTCTCTTAGTTGATTAACACGCACTGACATTTTTGAGAAAAAACCCCGGAGAAAAGCAACAATATCTGGCATACACTTTATTCAATGTAATGGACTAAAATATGAAACTGCTTCTAGATAGAAAGATAACACTTAACCATCAGCTGTACAAGGAAATATTGGAACATTCTGTTGAGAACAAGTGATGCATCGCCCTCTGTTGGCCAATCAGGAGCAACAAAATAAAATATCATAGAAACAGGAAATATAATAAGCATTGCCAAAAATCCTCTACTAACCGGTGTCTGGCATTGCATCTCTGACAAAGAAGAAGAAAATCATATTTAAAGTTATTGATAATTAAGTTTAGTGCCCCTTCAGGCCAATCACTGTATTTTCTTAAATGTTGGTGTCAGTAGTCAGACACACCATACCTCTATAATCCAATATCTAACTCAGTTACATTTAATCTAAGTGTCTGTTTTTTCAGACACACAAACAGCTTTGAAAGTTTTCATAGTTTCATATTTATAAGCCAGTTGATATTATCATGCTGAATATGACTGCAGTGTTTAAACACATAAAGCCTTCTTTTTGCAGATCCATCGTTTTCTGTCAGCACAGCTCACTGATCTCCATCCTACGCCCTGGACAGAAACTGCACACTGACCGACAAAGGGAGGTCCTATCCAGAAGCTGAGGGAAGAACAAGATGTTTAGATCAAGGCTGATAAAAGTTTATGATTCAAAGTGTTAGGAATGTGTCTCTTACTCTACAGCCAGATCACTTCCATCAATCCACTTCCATCTCCCATTTTCAACTCTCAGGCCAATCCAGTATCCACTCTCATCTTGCTTACCCCAGCTGTAACCATTGATCATATCCTGACAAGAGAGAAACGGTTATCAGGTATTTAAACATGATGTACATTTCACTTTCACAATTTCGTCATAATTTGACACAGATTTCTCATTACCTTTTCCTCTTGACTATGTACAATAACAAAATCTGCGTTATATCCGCTGCAGTTTGCTCGAGCTTCTTCCCAGGTTTTCTGATTAGAAGGATCGGCGTCATGAATCTCATAGCAGTTAGACTCGTTGAGTAACCAGTCCTCCTGACAAGCTTTACACTGTCTCTCTGAAACGACAGACTCCAACCATAAACAACTGCATTGTGATATAATTTCTATTGCATATTGTTTGACTTCATTAATTGGATCCTAACAAACCTTATTTTCTTCTGGCCAGTAATCATCAACTGTCGTCATGTTTCGTATCTGTGTCTCCAGCTCCTGGTTTCGTGCCTTAAGCTGCTGGTTTTGGGATGTCAGCTGCTGGTTTTCTGCCCTCAGCTTGGTGTCATTTTCAGAAATGCGGAGGTAACTATAATGACAGAGTGTTGGGCTTTGAGATATTGTTTGAAGGCAAGAATTATATTATAGAAATACACAATGAAAGAAGCAATTTAAATGATCATATTTGATATTAAAAATAGGTCGACATGTTATAAATATATCTTTAAATAATAGTCAGGTGTCCATATGAACATTGATACTGGGTTTTCTTGCTCTGATCATTAAGTTCATACTTGAGAATAAGAGATCCCTTTCTAATGTACTTCCAATATAACAGATAGAGGACAAAGTCCACAGTCCTACTTCTGTGATAAAACACATTCATAACTTTACCTGAAAATAACAGGAGGTTCAAGTAGTCTAAATATTTTCCAAAGTCACGTCTTCATTGTTGCACAAGACCAGTATGAAGAGGAGGAAGGAATACACCAAGCAAGAAGTGTTTCTATGTACATATGGGCATCTGACAGACTTGACAAAATGTGAACCTGTCCTTTAAATAAGGACTAACAACAAGCTAAGACAGTGGTACTCACCGTAGTTACGAAGGCCCATGATGACTAACAGTATCAGCCAACACACTGCTATCAGTGGAAAAGACTGAGTGAAGAAGAGAGACCTCTGGTCTGAGAGAAAAATAAGGATTCAGTCAAATTTATGTTGATTTAAAGGTACATTGTGAAGAAATTTAATAATTGTGTTGCATTGCCAATGTGTGAACAGATTGTAACTTGTTTGCTAACGCAGACGAATTACCAACTAGTTAACATAGGAAAATACTATTTTGAGTGAACAACGTCAGCTAATTCATCCAGACTTCTGGGACTGAACGCAACGAAGCAACCAACGGCAAAAACTAGCAGCATAGTTAAGTAACAATTAGCTGCCTAACCTTACTCTTCTTGGTCGCTAACATTATCAGTAACAAAATACTATCGAAGAGTATGTGAAGGCTCTCAGTGATCCAGGTCATAGTTATCCAGGGAAGGGTTCAACTCAAAGGCATCTGGACGTGGTTAAAGCACTCCAAAGATGTTTCGTCTTCCATCCAAAATACTTCTTCAGTTGTGACTGAAGCGTAGGGGGAACAAGCTATTTATCCCCTGTGGGGTCATTGTCAAGATGATTGATACAACTTTGTTTGTTGTAACTCCTGCCTGTTGTAATGACAGCCTGTCATGATGGTCATTGGAGACACCCGAGGCCAAGTGTGAATGACCATCGTTGGCATTCTCACGAGGCCAAATGCGAGCGTAGGACAGGATTGTAAGTGGGAGGATAAGTGGCTGTTGAATTAATTTGAACATTGACCCAGCGCTCAGAGGCAATACCGATAGGTGCATGATGCCAAGTGTAGCGCTCGGTCTAGTTTTGCGGCACCTCTCTTCCTATAGGAAAACAATGGAATGTCCAGCACAAGGCGTTTTTACCACGGATCATGTGTCGGCGGCTTTAGATGTTAAGTAAACGGCTGAGTCTTGACCTGAAGCGATGGCCCTTGCATTGTTTCACCAATATACATGTCTGTGCATTCCTCACTGCATTTGACAGTGTATGCTTGAATGCTACACTTGTGTTTGGCTGTGCGGGCTTTAGGGTGGACCTTATCTGTCTTAGGATTCCAGTCTGTTGGAGTGGATTAGTTAGTTGGCTAGTTCACCAAATTACTTCAACAGCTAACAAGATTGTCACAAACTGTGTTAATTTTAGCCAAAAATAAATGGTGTAACAGTACAAAGTTCAGTCTTGTGTACGTCACGTCACTGTTTTGGCAGAAGATTCCCAGGATGCTCCTGACGTCGATTGAGTGCGAGCAACAGGATGTTGACTGCAGTTTACTTAACAGCCAACAGTGTCATTAGTAACAAGGACTTTCTGAAAATTCTAAATATTTCCTTTAATACAATCAAAAGTGCTTTGAAAACATTAAGCTTTTAAACATTCACATTTAATTCATCACAGACAAAATGTTGTGACAGATAAATGAAGATCTGAATACATCTCATGCTAAATAATAAGTGTGTGACATGTACCTGGAGAGGCTGCCACTTTATCCACAGTACATACTGGTGCATTACCATAGCTAGCTTCTTCCTCCATTTCCTCTGAAAGATCAACATCAAACTAATGTTAATATGTTTATATGCAGTTTTACGGCAAATATGTTGAGAAAAGATGGATTTTATGATCAGTGTTAACATTGCAAAATCAGTTTCATTCAAAGAATCAAGAGAAATAATCATCAATCCTAAAATCCTCCTTTTTAAAATACACTATTTGTATAAGTTGATAAATCGTCAGCTTTTTCCATGATTTACTCTGAGAAAAAAAACACATGAAATCATTCCCAATGTGTTGAGCAGAGTGCAAAACTCATAATGCAGAAGACGGAATTGGAGATATATTTGGACATTTTAAAACCCGTTGGTGCTGTTGTAAAGCATCAAAAACATCTCCCATTTGAAACACACAAAGAATGTAGACAACAGCCTGGTACATGTAAATATCTAGTAGATAAGATGTTAACATATAAACATTAGAATAATTTAAAGTACCAATGTCCTCCTGTGGTTTTCTGTTGATCCTGAACAAATGTTTAAAGTCCTGCTGCAGTCCTGTATGAGAGCTGTTAGGAGGCCGTCTGCTCCACTGTGATGGTCTGATTTGAGGTTGTGCCCTATTTTATTCAGGTTATGGTTGTGATTGTCATTTTTTCTTTCAGTCTGCTTGTCTCTCACATCCTGTTCAATGATGTTGCAACTTCCTGAATTATGTTGTTCATTCTACATTGGTGAAATTATTTTCAATCAGCATTAAGTAAGAAAAAGACAATAACAACAATGTGTCGCAGCATTTTTATTCAATGTAATAAAACATTAATTTGTTTCTATATAGATAAATAGAAAACACTTTACATGTTAATATTCCTAACATGCAGGGGCAAAAAGCTCTGAGGACATTCTGTTGAGAACAAGTGAAGCAGTGTCCCCATTTTGGCCAATGAGTAGCAACAATATATGTTCCATGATACATAGGAGACAGGAAACTGAGCAGTCTGTCTGTCCCTGTCATCAATCTGCTGATATACTAATTATAAGCATCACATCTCTAACAAAGCAGAACAAAAGCCCATTCAACAGGTATCAATGATAACAGTGTCCCTTCAGTCTAGTCACTGTATGTTTCACAGACTTACATTAGCATACCTATATAATCAAATATCTAAATGCATTCAAATCTGTCTGTTTTTTTTTTAATGAGACACACAAACAGCTTTACAAAATAATTCTCTGTAAATATTTATTATTTTTCTACAAAAATAAATCCCCCGAAAATTTTTAGTTCTGAAGACATTTAAATTGTGAAGTAGAAGTCTTTACAGTTTAATATTTATATGCCAGTTGATATTATCATGCAGTCTGACTGCAGTGTTTAAACAGATAAAGCCTTCCTTATGCAGATCCATTGTTTTTTCTCAGTACAGCTCACTGATATCCATTTATTGGTCTGGACAGACATTACACACTGACCATCAGCAGCAGGAGGAGGTAGTTGTGGTGTCCAGTCGCTGAGGGAAGAACATGATGTTTAGATCAAGGCTGATAGATTTTATGATTCAAAGTGTTTAGGAATGTGTCTCTTACCTTACAGTCAGATCACTTCCATCAATCCACTTCCATCTCCCACCTTCAGCTTTCAGGCCAAACCAGTATCCATTAGTTCCTGAACTACCCACGCTGTATTCATTCAGTGCATTCTGACAACAGAGAAACAGTTATCAGATATTTAAACACTATAACTTAATAATCACACTACTGTTATCTACAGACTCACAGTGTTCAAACCTGCAAAATACATTTCAAATTAATAATTGTGTTCATGGGTGTAAATCTCATCTAACAGATGGGGAGGACACTAAAATTAAAATTTCTTAGGAGCAATTTTTGAAGGGGACACAGATAAAACATTGTACTTGTAGCAGATGTGTATAGTAAGTAGGCTGGCAAAGCTGTTTTATATTTAGATGACTGACTTTGTTCGGCTCATTTTCTATAACCAGTGTGTAGCATGAAAGCACGGTGGGTGGAATTAGCAAGCTAGCCAACGTTAACAATCCTAAGGAAGTAAATCTCTTTCATTGGATTTGGAAATTAAAAAAGCCATTGAATTTCTAGCACTGAATATATTTATGCATTGAAATTATGTATCTCAAATTTTTGCTTCAAAATTTTAGTCTTCAAATGTTCAACAACTCATCTCCACCTTTAATTTTCTAAATTACACAGAATATGATTCAAATAAAAAAAAGATATATACCAAATTCAGCAAAATGCAATGTATAAAATTCAAATAATATATTTTCAACTTGCTAAAATTCAATAGGGAATATGCCAAATTCAGCTGTAAAATGTAATTTATAAAATTCAGGGTTACTATCCGGGAGCCCAAGGAAAAGCAATCAGTTCTAGACTATAGATCAGGAGTGTGCCATAGTGGATTGCCATGAAAATATTTTACAATTTCCGTCCCCTATTACTATGCTATATAGAGACAGAATATGGGCTGTTTAACGAAAATTGATGACGACTTGCACATTTGTTCGGATGCGGCATCCAAGAGACTCAGGGACAAGAGGCGTTTATTTCCTCGGTTGTTTATTAAAATAACACAACACAAATATCCATAATAAGATTAACGTGAATCTGTGAATATCTGCCTTTTCGGAGTTAAAGACATTCACAAGCAATTGTGGACGTAATGACCTCACTGGTCGACTGACACACACACACACACACACACACACACACACACACACACACACACACACACACACACACAGGCCACAGAGACACATATGGCATTATTTATTATTTACAAGCATGTTAAAGAGAGACGTATCTCTCCTTTCAGAAGTTGCTCTGAATCTAGAATCGATTGCTTTTCCTTGGGTTCCCGGATGTTAAAACTGAATTTTAAACATCACATTTTGCAGCTGAATTTGGCCTATTGAGTTTGAGCAAGTTGAAAATATATTAGTTGAAATGTATACATTGTATTTTGCATCTGAATTTTGAGAAAAGAATCCCACGAGTCCCTGGGACTTCTGCCTAGCATTAACATAAAGGCAGAAAACCAAGCAGTGGACCAAACCACTGTGAGGCGAGGGAGGGGGGACTCAACATGTTTCTAAACTTAAAAACAATTTGTTGCCCGGTTTGCTTTTGTATTATTTTACTACTTAGACAATTATTTGAAGTATTTAATTATGTACCATATACAGCGTGGTTTTAATGTAATTGTTAAGTGGTGATAACCCTCAGATGGGGTGGGTCCTGACCCCCCCGATTCCTCTCTAATTTCCACCTCTATGTGTTAACATAAACAATGTCCACAGTTTTCTCATTACCTTTTCCTCTTGACTATGTACAACAACCAGATCTGAACCCTTTCCTCTGCAGTCTTCTAGAGCTTCTTCCCAGGTTTTCTGATTAGGAGGATCAGCGTTATTATACGCATAACAGTTGGTTGCCTTGGACCCGATGGGTAACCAGCCATTCGGACAAGCGTTACACTGTCTCACTGAAACAACAGAGACCAACCAATATACAACATTACTGCATTGTGACATTAATATTATTATTGGATCTAATTAATAGGATCTGAACATACCGTCATTTGGTTTGGGGCAGTAGGCATCAATGCTCCACTGAGCTCGGCTGACGTTTTGCTCATTCCAGTTCGTTCTCATGTTTTTTATTTGTTCTGTTAAGTTGTTCCTCTGTGTCTCCAGCTGCTGGTTTTGTGAGTTCAGCTGCAGGTTTCGTGTTGTCAGGTTCTGGACCTCTACAGTCAGGTTTGTGATCTTGCTTTCTAAGACAGTATAGTTTTGTGTCAGGTTGCCCAACTGGACTGTCAGATTGTTGTTGTCCCTCTTCACCTTTTCATTGTCTAAGCTGAGTTTGTTGTTGAGGTTAGTCAGGTTGCCCAACTGGACTGTCAGATTGTTGTTGTCCTTCCTCACGTTTTCATTGTCTAAGCTGAGTTTGTTGTTGAGGTTAGTCAGGTTTCCCAACTGGACTGTCAGATTGTTGTTGTCGTTCCTCACGTTTTCATTGTCTAAGCTGAGTTTGTTGTTCAGGTTTGTCAGGTTACGATTGGCAGCCATCAGCCCACTTTCATCACTCTGATGACTTAGTGTAGCAACTGCAAAATGATAATTAGCTTTTTAATTATAGTGATAATGCAATATTTGTTGTTGTTGTTGTTGTTGTCGTTTAGCCACCTTTGGAAGCTTTTCCAGCCTTTTGGAAGATTTCAACAAGTCCCTTGAAAAGACTTAAACCAACTGTTAGTCTGTCTCACAATGTTTTCTGACTTCAAGTCCTTAAGATCATACTAAAGACTATACATATCTCACATTGCCTAAAACAGCTGACCACTAGTTTTAGGTCAACATTACTCAAACAGCAGTAAATAGTAGAATAGAATAATGTACTTGTTGGAGAAGTCTATCAGTCACTGATTTGATGCACTTGCAAGTCTTTATGGTTGCAGGACGGTTTATGTGGGATTGACTCAAATTGAGACTGGCCATATTTATTGTTATGAAGCAATATGTCACCCAGTGCAACAGTGTGGCTCACAGATGTGTGTTTAATAGTTTCTGGCAGACAATGGAAGAAGATGTATCCAACACATTCGCACTCCCATCCTGCCAAAAAGTGATGCTTGGTCAGGTGTCTTTGGCATTTGTCACTGATGCAAAAAATTCTCCTTTAGCACCATTTTTAGTAGGGGTGGTACGGTTCACAAAACCCACGGTTCGGTTCGTATCGCGGTTTTAGGGTCACGGTTTTCGGTTCTGTACGGTTCTTGTTATTTTTTCTTTTAATCTCTAACACTCCAGAATATACTTCAGCATATAGCTAAAATTAGCATATTGAATGCATGTTGCACAAAACATGCACACAGTGGCAGTTCTATATTGTTTTATTTCATCATAGGTAACATGAAATCCAAAATGTTCCCACACACCAGACTATAAACGACGCTGGCCCATCCTCCAGCTCGGGGCAGCCTCTCTCCCACTTGACATCTCTGCAGGTGACGTGACGTGACCTGCAGCGACACCCCACTCCACTTGAGGAGCGTTCGGCTCGGTGTCTCTCAAAATCTGACGAAAATCTTTTAAACTCACCTTTTGTAGATCTGAAATGAAGACAGATTCAGCAACTGCATGGCCTATTTCTCTCTTAAAATGTTTTCAGAAACACGTTTCGTGAACTATTTTAGTACAATATGAGATCGTATTCTGAACGAGCCGCCATGACAGTCTGTTTTGAAATTAGGGACCAGCCAGACCCATGTGACGCAATCGTCCAATCAGCTGCCATGGGTTGCGTTTGTCACGCCTATCCCGCTCGTCATTTCCAGTAAGTGTTTTAACATAGTTGTCGAAAGTGGGCACCACGGCAGTAAGAGGTTAGTGCACATTAACAGTGTACTGACGAACCGCGCGGTACACACATGCTCCGAAGCGAGACTAGTGAACCAAGGGGTTCGGGTGTTTTTTCATGAACCGTACCACCCCTAATATTAAGACGCGCTTGGTTGGGACTCTTGGCGTCACGTCGTTTTTTCATACTACTCGCTACCGTTGTCGCTCTTAATACTACGTCATCTTACGCCGCCGTGGTCGTGCTGCTGCTTTGCATTCCAAAGAGACGCTAAAGGGTGATTTTTGTGTTGGTATCCGACACTGGGAACGAGTTGATAAATCACAATGGACACATTTATTGTTGGTTTGGGTCTGATCATGGGATTTGTTGACAAGACAAAAAATATAGAATATCACTTGACTTAACCTTTAATTCCTTTTAAGCATACAATGCATGTGTATTTTCTCATTGGGGCTTCTGTCTCATTCTGAATGTGGGAAAATCATGACTTGTATCAAATATTGGTTTCAGACAAAAACTAATACTGTTATTCTTTAAGGTTTGTCTCATGTCTAAGTGTGAGTTCATGCATGGACTGCCTGTTCAGTATACTTACGGTGGTAGAGGACGATGACTGCTATGATGCCCAACAGCAGAATGACACAAAGGATCCCCAAACAACAGGCCAGCCGCTGATACCGGAGACATTTGTTGTTTGCTTTATTTTCTAGCAAGGATCCTGCTGAGAATAAGAAAAGGATTTATTGCCAAGTAAGTAATAGTAGTACATTTTTTATTTTTATTTTATGACTTACCGTTTGTGTCAGCAGTTTCTTCAGTTTTTTTACTCTGCCCCTTCACTTCATCGTACACAGTTTCCTCCTCCTTTCTAGCTGAAAGGTTGAAAGACACAATCTCATAGTTAATTACTGCATCATGGTGAAATAAAGACTTTAAAGGCTTATTTTTTTACGTCAAAGTAACAAAAAAAATCCCTCCTGATGAGGATCGCTTTATATACGGAGGCCCTAAAGTCTTTTTTTTTTATCTTGTAAGCACAAGATAACTTGTGGGAACAAGTTAATTATCTAGGTGATATTTTTTTTAATCTTGTGCAAACAAGATAATAACTTGTTACCAACTTGTGCACGCACAATAAAAAAGCTGTAGTATGTTTCATAAGTCATGGTTGTTGTAATTTTACACAGGGGCTTGTCATTTAAAATCACAGATGTTGAAATTGTCTCAGTTAGCGGATCTTTGATTAAAAGAGGAAACTCTGCCTTTTAAGGGGAAATACTTAAACTACTTTAAATATTTGGATACACATTTTCGTAGTTTAGTAGCTATGGTCTGGGTGGAATCTCCACTGTGGGTTATGTACTGTAAACAGTCAATACTAAACAAAAGACCATCAGTTTACATCCATCATGAGTTTAGGAAATGGTAACTGCAGTTAATGGGCCATTCCAGTGGATTAGTTGGTAGAAGGATTCAATGCAGAGGACAGAATCAATCTTCTCTTATCGTAGTTGAAGAATGTGCATGATTTGAATTGTGTGGGTTTTCTTGGTTTATTTAATAAGACGTATGTTATATTAAATTAGACAAAAACTAGAAATACGTTCTTTTTAGATAGTAAAAAAACTGAGTTATACCCTAATTACACACCATACACCTACATTATTGCCATATTAGAAACCACATATAATGCCGTAGGACTATTGGACCAAAAATATATATACTTAGACAATATTATATATGTTAAGACAAAATGTATGTATAAAATTATAATAATATAATTTACATAATTATAGTAAACAAAAACCTAATTAAATTCCATATCAGATCCTAAATATGCTACAGTTAGACTCTATTCTACCGGCATCACCAAAATTATGCACCTATTTGGATTCACTATTCTGATCAGAACTGTATTTTCTATTCAATATTAGTGAAACAAAGACCAGTACAAGATATCAATATTGCATATGATCACATGAACAAAGATACAGTATCTTATTCATACTGATAGCATGATTCATTTTAAGATATTGGGTATAAGGTATTTTTGATGCACTCTATTTAAAAAAAAAAAACTAAACTTACCATGGGGTGGAGGATGATTATTACTTTTGAATACAACTGAAGCGTAGTTAACCTCCCCCTCCGCCATGGTTACAGTCGCTCTGTTGGGTTCTGTCTGACTTGCAGACAGAGAAGTACTGCTGAAATTAATCCACCGCGCATATTCATTGGAGAACTGTTTGGTTCCTCTGTAAGTCTGAAAAGAATAACTTCCGCATTTGGTTGAAAAAGTAATTTGCATTCATGACTGGCTGAATATGATCAGCTAGTCATGCATGCAAATACACATTGTGTATAGTGTTTGGACTTTGCCATTCAACGTGCTGGCATAGCTGCCTGAGAAAGTCCATGACCCTACAAGGTTATGACATCACCGGAGTGGCCATCCTTACTGAATCAGCACCCCCAAATTTTAACTCCATCGATGCCCACAGACTTGATAAGAAAGAAGGAGGAGTAGCTATACTTTCTTCAGACCTGTTCAATGTAAACTGGTATCCTTTAGAAATGCTGCTGCTGTCCTGGAATGTTCTCATGTTTTACTCCCGATTGTACAGAGATTGCAAAGTATTCTATTTTTTTTATGAATTCTCTGAACTGCTGTCCATAATCTTTATGGAATATGACGGTCTGTCGATATCAGGTGGTTTTTAAATTTCTCATGATAACCCCAATGAAAACAATATTAAAGAACTTAGTAACTTACTTGTCACCTTTGGACTGTCTCAACATGTCTCTGGACACACTGACTATCCTGATACCTTAGATTTATTCATCACAAGGGGTCATCATTTGTTACAGCTATTGATGCTGCTCTGTCTGATCATCTCTGTATTTTCTTAAAAGTCTCTATCCCTCCTGACATACTTATTAGATCAAAGAATGTTAAATGATGATCTCTTTGACAAATTTGAATCAGGTTTTTGACCCCAGCCTTAGTGTTACAAGACCTTAGGCCTGCCTTTGACACTGTGACACTGTTGACCATGCATTACTTTTAGACAGACTGGAAAACTAGGTTGGACTCTCTGGCACTGTCTTTACATTGGAAGAGACATGACATGTGGGTTACCTCAAGGTTCAATTCTGGGACCTCTCTTATTCAACTTATATATGCCTTCACTAAGCTTAATAACACAAAAACACAATCACTTACCAAATCTCTACCATATATATCAAGTGACTTTGCCACCATAGACTTACTGTGTCTATGCATTAACCTAATCAATGACTGGATGTACCAAAACCTATGCAGCTACACAAAGACAAGACTGAGATAATTGTCTTTGGTGTCAAAAGAGAAAATTGAGGCACATCTTAATTCCCCTTTTTAAGGCTAAAAACGATCATTCGTTATTGATCTGATATCTTAAACTCCTATGTCAAATCTATAAAAAAGAAATTCCCTATTAACATTGTATGAACTACAGAATGCATGTCCAAATAGGAACTAGAAAAACAAAATTCACTTTTTTAGGCCTTCCCTAAAAAAAACGAACAATGACCCCACAATAACCAAATAAGCACACCCACAGTGGCGCTAGAGTGGTTTTGACACTTGATTGACATAGCTGCAACATCACACATTGTCACACAATGCTCATATAAATGTAGTTTAAGACATGAATATGTGTTTAACCTATGTGTTTTGTTCAGCCAAGGTTTGTATTCAATCAATTAATAAATACA
This sequence comes from Perca flavescens, assembly GCF_004354835.1. NCBI lineage: Eukaryota > Metazoa > Chordata > Actinopteri > Perciformes > Percidae > Perca > Perca flavescens. The sequence goes on along the minus strand of NC_041336.1, from coordinate 7,146,310 downwards.
TAAATCATAAAAGGTACTTTAAGCTGTCCCCCCTCTGATGCAGTTTGACTCCCAATACTGTATGTTGAGCACAATGGAAGAACCATGATTGAAGATGGATTTTATGATCAATATTGTAAAATCAGTGGCCGGCCCTTATGCAAAGTATCAGAAGCAAAAACCACTAAAAACCACACAGACGGTGAAATGTATTTTAGTTCTGCTTTGAAGTTGTTACAGAGCAGTTCATGATAATACATTTTCTTTGGTGAGCACTTTTAACTGTTAGAGTGCTTTCAACAAGTGCTGCAGAGTAAAACACATTAAAAACAGGCTAAAAACAGTAGCAAAACAAATACAAAATGTATTAGAATGGTTGCTTAAAAAGAAAGCTTTTTGGGCCCTTCTTGAAAGAGTCGGTGGTTGCAGAGCCTGTAGTTGTTTGGTTAGCAGCTAATGCTGAGTCATTGTGATGGAGTTAACCCTCACTGTTTGTCTGCAACGTCTCCTCACGCTGCTGCAGTTCACCTTTCAACTCCAGCTTTTCAACTGGGACTTCTTATCACAATCCAATATCTTTCTGCTGAGACTGAAGACCCATTAGACAAACTAAAATCCTTTTTAAAATACACCCTTTGCTTTTCTTAATAAGTCCATATATCGGCAACCTTTCCACACAATTTCCTCTGAAAAATACATTAAATCTTAAAATTCCCAATGTGGTCAAAAGAATGCAAATTATGGAGTTTGAAAAGAATTAAGAATTTTAAAACCATTTGATGTTGTTGTCAAGTATTTAGAAGCAATTTACTTTGCAAAGCACACAAAAATGGTAGAAAACATCCTGCTACATATAGTAGATAGCACACACACACACACACACACACACACACACACACACTTTTAGTCATATGTAAGAAAAAAGACAATAACAGCAGTGTATCGCAGCGTTTTTATTCAATTTAATAAAACATAAATTTGCTTCTAGATAGATGAATAGAAAACATACAAAATCATATTTTTTATAAAATTCTAAAGAAAACTGCTCTGGGAACATTTTGGTGATCACAAGTGATGCAGTGCCCCCATTTTGGCCAGTGAGTAACAATTTCAAATATCACATAGGAAACAAGAAACTGAGCAGTCTGTCTGTCCCTGTCATCAACCTGCTGATATACAAATTATAATCAACAAAGCAGAACAGAAGCACATTCAACAGGTATAAATGATTAACAGTTTAGTCCCCATTCAGACCAGTCACTGTATTTTACACAGGCTAACAACTAATTTACCTATACATTACATCTGAATGTCTGTTTTTTAGAGAAAAACAGCTTTAAAAAAATAATTTATTGTAAATATAAATTTTTCTCTTTTTTATAAAAAAACATTAAACCCCTGTAAATATTTTTAAACAATATATTGAAATTGTGAAGAAGAAGTCCTCACTGTTTGATATTTATAAGGCACCGTTTGGTATTTATGGAATGTACCACCGGAGGAAAATAGGGGAGGGTCATGTCTTTTTATTCTTTATTGAGGGGAGGGTCATCCAACATTTTTCAGTCCAGAGGGGGGGGTCACCCAACTTTTGTATTCATGAAACAGCAACATTTCAAAGTGGCTTGTTTGGTGCATATTTTTCCATGTAGCTCTTAGTCTCGGCCCCCGCTACCAGATGGGTCTGACCCATGAGTTGCTGTGGGGCAGGGGGAGATGCCCCCTGGGTGTGTGTGTGTGTGCCTGCCCTGTGGTGATAGAGATTGTTGTGGATTTTTTGGCATCTGTCGCTCAAGAATTATATGTGTTATGGACTTTTTTTTTTTTTAACTAAATAGAGCTAAAAAAAGTGGTACAAAATGACTCATGACGAAATCTGGTAAGTACGCATACCCACCGTCCCCACCGAAATCGACGCCTATGAGTGGAATAATTACGTCTGGCATGATCAGATATTTTATAAATATCTTAAATAACACAAAACAATTAAATGGTGGTAGGTAATACATCTGATTTCATATACTGCTTTAGTAAAAAAAATATTTCCTGGCTGACGATGGGAGCAGCAGGACGCAAAAAACGAAAATGACTGTTGCACTATGTCTGGACACCTTGCTGTGCCAAGGTTGCAATAAAGGTAATAATAACGGTGGTAAAATGCCACATTTGATGTCAGCTTGCTAATTAATTGCAAGTTTTGTGTAGATTTGGACTTTTATACGTTTATTCCACTTTGTTTAAACGGCTAAGTGGAGCAAGCCTAGTGACGAGTCCATAGCAACCAGTTTGTGTGTTGAATGTTACCCAGAGTGCCTTGCTGAATGGTCTCAATACTTTATTGTTTTAAGTCATGTGAATACTAGTTTACTAGAGGAGTAACTTAGTATTTGAAGTAATGCAGTAATGCAGGAAGTGTGCATTTAGTTTCCATGCTTATTGTGTTTCCACAACAATGTTAGTGAGTAAATCTACTAAAATGGCCACCACACCATAACAGAGGAGTGGGATGCATCAGATCAGAATGCAGAGGTATAAACCTATATGTCATTGCTGTAGAAAAACAATGGGCATATGTATGTGTTTGCCAAGCGCATGACAGTACAGAAAGTATCAAGAAGTTGAAGGAAGAGGGTTGTGCATTTCTTCCAAATCATTATGGAGAGTCATAATCATTTTTTTACTGGTAAGGTGAGGATTGTGTCTTTTTTTGGCTAAAGATCCCAAAACTCTTTTGGCGGTCCTTTAATAAATAGCAAATAGTCCCTAAAGGATATTTGCCGCTGGTGTAATGAGAATTTACAAATAAAAGGCACCATTTCAGGTTCCTGGTCCGTATTCCAAAAAAAGGATCCAAGAGAAAAAAGCATTAGCAAGCGGCTAACAGAGTTAGGGCTACCGCTGTCTGAAAATACTGGTTAGCTGATTGGATAAACCATCTGTCTATCGCCACCTATGTTGGTGATAGACGCTTCTCGTGGCGTCACACCTAAACCCGCCCTAAAACCAACGCTGATTGGTCAGTTGTTGGGCGAACGGCTCCAAATTTTCTCTATCTGAAGATGTCAGGCTGATCTGCGAGTGGAAAACTGGAGCTCGCAACATCAGGACGGTCTCACGAGGCTAAGAGATTTCATCTGATCAACTTCAAATTTGGTCTGTGCCATCTTAAGACCTTAGAGATGAAAAGTTATTAAAAGAAAAACTTTTCGTCGTAGGGCATGGCCGTGGTGGGGCGGCCATTCTGTGCGTTTCGCCACCGAAAGAGGAAGTGGGTGTAACTTGAGTGTACATTGTCCAATTGGCTCGAATCTTTTCAGGATTAAAAAATGTCCAATCCTGAGGACATATAAAGGCCGATATTTGCTCAAAGTCATAGCGCCCCCTAGTGGCAACAGGAAGTAGGCCTAAAAGTCAAGGTGCTATACTTTAACGAACTCCTCCTAGAGATTTCATCAGATCAACTTCACATTTGGTCTATGTCATCTAAAGACCTTAACAATGAAAAGTTATTAATAGCAAAAATTTTCGCCCAACCGTGTGGGCGTGGTGTGGCGGCTATTTTGAGCATTTATTGATGAACGAAAAAGTTGTTGTAATTTTAATTGTCCAATTTGGCCAAAATTTCTTGACAAGAATTGACTTTTCATAGCGCAATGATTTATAAAACATCATCCAATTTACATGGACATAATGTGTGGTCTACATGTGATACTGATACTGATACTGCCCCCTATACTTTAACCACGCCCACTTACTCTGACCATGCCCTTCATAACATTTGAACCGTTTAAGGTAGACCCTTGTGAGGTATCATTGAACTCAGCAGAGAGTTCCTTATTCATTGCTGGTGGTTTGGCCCGCCCCCTATGTTAAGCCATGGCCCCTTTCAAACCTGTTTAAGGTAGTCTTATGAGGTATCAATGAACTGCTGAGACTTCCTTTTTATTGGTAAAGGTTTGCCCCGAATGCTTTGGCCACGCCCCTTTCACAGCTAATGAACTGTAGAGTCTTGTGTGAGGTATCATTGAACTCAGCAGGAGTTCACTTTTCATTGGTGACGACTTGCAGTGTCTTTTTGTCTGACACTCGTTGTACACCAAGCATGACAAGTTTTAATAAAGCAATATTTATTAACCAAATTATTCAATATTTATTATATCTACATTTGGTCTGTCATGTGGTTTTATTACTTATGTGGTCAAACTTCATAATTATATATTTTTCTAAGTCATTACACAGTGAATATTGATAATGAAAAGTCACCTTTAGATTAAAATTTTAGATTTATCTTTATTGTCATTGTGCAAAGTACAAGTACAGAGACAATTCAATGCAGATAGTCTAACCAAAAGTGCAAAAAACGTACAGTATGGACAGGTAGTGTAGTATAAACAGTATATGACATAGTGCATTCATCATACTGAGAACAAACATCCATCTCTCCTCCCCTGTACCTGCTTATGTCTGTTAATAGGAGCAAATCCCAGCATGCACTGTACTACTACTACTGTACACTATAATAAAAATAAACACTCTGTAACTTACAGACTCACTGTGATTTACAGACTCACAGTGAAGACCTACAGAAAATACGTCTGAGCCTGAGCTCGTTGTATACGACAGAGAACGGCATCTCTGATTACTGACTTAATCATTTTATAACCATAATAAGGGAAACATTGCATTTTCTGCTACTAAACACTAACACTTGCGTTATTCCGTTAATGTCTTTGGTGTCTTCGTGGCCCTTACAGAAGTTTTTTTTTTATCCAGCATGGAAATGATGAGGAGGATCAGCATCATGAATCTCATAGCAGTTAGACTCGGTGAGTCTCCAGTTCTCCTGCCAAGCTTTACACTGTCTCTCTGAGACCAACCAATAAACAACATTACTGCATTGTGATAGTATTATTATTATTATTATTGGTTATTATTATTTCTCTAGTCAAGACCACCTTAGTTGAGTCCGAAATAAGTTCAAGACCTGGAGTAGTCGAGACCGAGACAGAAAAAAAAGAATCCCCTTCAAGACCACTTACTTACTTGTTCATAATGTGATGCGACACTTTATCTTCTATTTTAAGATGTTAAATCGGCCATTGATGATTTTGAAGTTAATAAATTCTACTATACTTTAATTAGCAGTTGTCTGTGATTATTTGTGTACTTATAGTAATAATTGCTGGTTGAACACAGGTCAGTGCTCGAATTCACCCTTCCTTTTGTTCCTTTAAAGAATACCAGATAGACTAACCAAGTTAAGATCTGTATTTTAAAGGAATACCACCTAATGAGACTATTTCACAGTTTGATTATTGGTCCCTGACTTTGCAGAATGGTGAACCCGTTTTGATTGTTTGCTGATTTGATAGTTGAAGTTCTTCATAACCATATTCATAATTTTATTAATATTGATAAAACATCTTTGATAATTTACCAATAATTAAATCTGTACACCTACAAATTTCCAACACAAATATGGTTGGTATTGTCTTAATATTATATACATTATTAGCCAAAATAAAATCCCCCTTTTTAAAATACACTATTTGCTTTTTCCCAAATAAGTCTTTGATAAATTAACAGCTTCTTCTTTAGTTGCCTCTCACAAAAGTACATTCAATCTTATTCCCAACATGTTCAGTAGAGTGAAAAGAATCATAATGAAAAAGATGGAATTTGAAATGAATTGGGACATTTTAAAACCTGTTGGTGCTTTTGTCAAGCATCAGAAGCATCTAATATTACAAAACACACAAATAATGGAGACAATTTTTGATTAGATTAGATAATGTTTTACATGCACACACATAAACAGAGGCAGAGGCACAAGTGGATCAGCTTTTCCACCTCGGTGAAGAGCCCTCTTGTTTGTAGATGTAGAGCTGATACAAAGTAAGCAAGTTCTTTGACTGAGTGGAATGCTTGTTGTTTTAAAATTATTAAAATTATCCCTCTCTTCATCCCACACACCCCAAACATGACAAACAACATGTCGTGGGACAGAAACAACAACCAGAGATATTTATAAGCTATCATTTTATTGTCAGTTTAAAAGCTTCGCCACCAGGTGGTGCTGCAGCACCCCCACTTCCCGCACCTATGGGTGTGCGGCCAGGGTGGATCAGTATCTGTCTTAAGACCGTTTTACAGTTGTGTGGAGGCTCCACGCAGAGCTCTCGCCGTAGCCTTAAAAGTGGCCTGATGTTTATACTTGTGCGCTGGTGTGTGCGTCGAGCGAGCCGCGTGTGTGTGTGTGTGTGTGTGTGTGTGTGTGTGTGTGTGTGTGTGTGTGTGTGTGTGTGTGTGTGTGTGTGTGGGGAGCGTGTGCTAGAGGGAGAAGTGAGAGAGTGCCGGGGATTAGCTTCGGAGCGAGTACCGACTCTAGAGTCATAGTGAGAGAAACAACGTGCCTCCCCTGAGCTTTCTGACCACGGTGGGAAATCTGGAGCAGGAGAAGTTAACCCTCTCCTTGATTTCATGTTGTTTATGGAGAAGGAGAACCAGGAAATGATGTGGGGGAAAATGCAACGCTACCAAGCCACGGCCAAGCTATGTGCGTGGCTGCGACGTGTAGTTAAATTTTTCGAGAGGTGCACGTCAGGCTACGGCGTAGGGTCCGGCGTAGACGCAGAGGGGTCTGCGTCTACTCCGGACCCTGCACCGTCGATTCGACGCACAACTATAAAAAGGCCTTTAGGAGTCCAGTCTATGGGAGTGGATTACTTAGTTGGCCAAATTACTTCAACAGCAAACAAGATTGTTACTAACTTAAATATAATGACAAACTGTGGTAATTTTAGCCAACAATAAATGATGGAACAGTACAAAGTTCAGTCTTGTTTACGTCATGTCACTGTTTTGGATGATGATGATGATGCCCAGGATGCTCGCTGACGTCGATGGAGTGCGAGCAACAGGATGTTGACTGCAGTTCACTTAACAGCCAACTGTGTCATTAGTAACAAGGACTTTCTGAAAATTCCACATATTTCTTTTAATACAGTCAAAAGTGCTTTGAAAACATTAAGCTTTTAATTCATCACAGATAAAAGGTTGTGACCGATAAATAAAGATCTGAAGATGATGTAATACATCTCATGCTTAATAATCATAAATGTGTGACATGTACCTGGAGGGCCTAATACTTTATCCACAGTGCATACTGGTGCATTACCATAGCTAGCTTCTTCCTCCATTTCCTCTGAAAGATAAACATCAAACAAATGTTTATATGTTTATATGCAGTTTTACGGCAAATATGTTGAGAAAAGATGGATTTTATGATCAATGCTAACATTGTAAAATCAGTTGCTGGCAGTCATTCAAAGCATCAAGATCCATAATCATCAATCCTAAAATCTTCCTTTTTAAAATACTATTGGTGGCCCGGTTAGCTCAGTTGGTAGAGCGGGTGCACATATGTAGAGGTTTACTCCTTAGACAAAACACATGAAATCATTCCCAATGTGTTGAGCAGAGTGGAAAACTCATAATGCAAAAGATGGAATTGGAGATGTAATTGGACATTTTAAAACCCGTTGGTGCTGTTGTAAAGCATCAAAAACATCTCATATTTGAAAACACACAAAGAATGTAGACAACATCCTGGTACATATAAATATCTAGTAGATAAGATATAAACATATAAAAATTAGAATATTTTAAGTACTAATTTCCTCCTGTGGTTTTCTGTTCATTCTGAACAAATGTTTAAAGTCCTGCTGCAGTCCTGTATGAGAGCTGTTAGGAGGCCGTCTGCTCCACTGTGATGGTCTGATTTGAGGTTGTGTCCTATTTTATTCAGGTTATGGTTGTGATTGTCATTTTTTGTTTCAATCTGCAACTTCCCGAATTATGTTGTTCATTCTACATTGGTGAAAATATTTTCAATCAGCATTATGTAAGAAAAAGACAATAATAATTTGTTGCAGCGTTTTTATTCAACATAATAAAACATTTGCTTGTAGATAGATTAATAGAAAACATTTTACACGTTAATACTCCAAACATTCTGAAGCAAAAAGCTCTGAGGACATTCTGTTGAGAACAAGTGAAGCAGTGTCCCCATTTTGGCCAATGAGTAGCAACAATATATGTTCCATGATACATAGGAGACAGGAAACTGAGCAGTCTGTCTGTCCCTGTCATCAATCTGCTGATATACTAATTATAAGCATCACATCTCTAACAAAGCAGAACAAAAGCCCATTCAACAGGTATCAATGATAACAGTGTCCCTTCAGTCTAGTCACTGTATGTTTCACAGACTTACATTAGCATACCTATATAATCAAATATCTAAATGTATTCAAATCTGTCTGTTTTTATTCTGAGACACACAAACAGCTTTACAAAATAATTCACTTTAAATATTCATTCTTTTTCTATAAAAATAAATCCCCTGAACATTTTTAGTTCTGAAGACAAAACATTTAAATTGTGAATTAGAAGACTTTACAGTTGATATCATTATGCAGTCTGACTGCAGTGTTTAAACAGATAAAGCCTTCATTATGCAGATCCATCTTTGTTTCTCAGTACAGCTCACTGATCTCCATCCTATGTTCTGGACAGACATTACACACTGACCATCAGTAGGAGGAGGAGGTTGTGGTGTCCAGTAGCTGAGGGAAGAACATGATGTTTAGATCAAGGCTGATAGATTTTATGATTCAAAGTGTTTAGGAATGTGTCTCTTACCTTACAGTCAGATCACTTCCATCAATCCACTTCCATCTCCCACCTTCAGATCTCAGGCCAAACCAGTATCCATTAGTTCCTGAACTATCCACGCTGTATGCACTGAGTGCATTCTGACAACAGAGAAACAGTTATCAGATATTTAAACACTGTACTTAAATAATCAAACTGTTATCTAAAGACTCTTAGTGTTCAAACCTGGAGAAAATACATTTCAATTTAATAATTGTGTTCATGGGCGTAAATTTCATCTAACAGATGGGGAGGACACTAAAATCAAAATTTCTTAACAGCAATTTTTGAAGGAGACACAGATAATACATACAACATTGTACTTGTAGCAGATGTGTGTAGTAAGTAGGCTGGCAAAGCTGTTTTATATTTAGATGACTGACTTTGTTCGGCTCATTTTCTATAACCAGTGTGTAGCATGAAAGCACGGTGGGTGGAATTAGCAAGCTAGCCAACGTTAACAATCCTAAGGAAGTAAATCTCTTTCATTGGATTATGAAATTTAAAAAGCCAATTTCTAGCACTGAATATATTTATGCATTGAAATTATGTATCTCAAATTTGTGTTTAAAATGTTTGTCTTTAAATGTTCAACAACTTATCTTCACCTTTAATTTTCTAATTATCACAAATTCAGAATATGAAATTCAAATAAAAAAATGAAATATACCAAATTCAGATGCAAAATAAAATGTATAAAATTCAACTAATATTTTCAACTTGCTAAAATTCAATAGGGAATATGCCAATTCAGCTGTAAAATGTAATGTATAAAATTCAGTGTTCATATCCGGAAACCCAAGGAAAAGCAATCGATTCTAGACTAAAGTGTGCCATAGTGGATTGCGATGAAAGCTTTTTACAATTTTTGTCTGCTATTACTCTGCTATATAGAGACAGCATATGGGCAGTTTTATGAAAATTGATGGCGACTTGCACATTTGTTCGGACGCGGCAGCCAGCTGCAGCTCACAGACCCCGCTGTCAGCTGGCTGGAGCTCTTTCAAGAGACTCGGGGACAAGAGGAGTTTATTTCCTCCATCAATTATTTAAATAACACAACACAAATATCCATTATAAGATTAACGTGAACCTGTGAATATCTGCTTTTTCGGAGTTAAAAAGCTTCACAAGCAATTGCGGGCGTAATGAACGCGTTATTTATTATTTATAAGTATGTTAAAGAGGGACGTATCTCTCTGTCCGAGAGCTGCTCTGAATCTAGAATCGATTGCTTTTCCTTCAGTTCCCGGATGTGAATTTGAACTGAATTTGACCTACTGAGTTTGAGCAAGTTGAAAATATATTAGTGGAAATGTATACATTGTATTGTGCATTAGCATCTGAATTTTGAGAAAAGAATCCCACGAGTCCCTGGGACTTCTGCCTAGCATTAACGTAAAGGCAGAAAACCAAGCAGTGGACCAAACCACTGTGAGGCAAGGGAGGGGGGACTCAACATGTTTCTAAACTTAAAACCCATTTGTTGATCTGTATGGGTTTGTATTATTTTACTACTTAGACAATTATTTGAAGTATTTATGTATGTACAGTGTGGTTTTAATTAAATTTTTAGGAATAACCCTCAGATGGGGGTGTGTCCTAACACCCTCGATTCCTCCCCAATTTCCGCCTATATGTGTCATAAACAATTTCCACAGTTTTCTCATTACCTGTTCCTCTTGACTATTTACAACAACCAGATCTGATCTCTTTCCTCTGCAGTTTTCTCGAGCTTCTTCCCAGGTTTTCTGATCAGGAGGAAAAGGGTTATTATACGCATAGCAGTTGGTTGCCTGGGAATTGGTGGTTAACCAGCCTTTCAGACAAGCGTTACACTGTCTCACTGAAACAACAGAGACCAACCAATATACGACATTACTGCATTGTGATGTTAATATTATTATTGGATCTAATTAATAGGATCTGAACATACCGTTACTTGTTTTTGGGCAGTAGGCATCAATGCTCCACTGAGCTCGACTGACGTTGAGCTCATTCCAGTTTTTCTCCATGTCTTGTATTCGTTTTGTTAAGTTCTTCCTCTGTGTCTCCAGCTGCAGGTTTCCTGTTGTCAGGTTCTGGACGTCTGTAGTCAGGTTTGTGATCTTGCTTTCTAAGACAGTATAGTTTTGTGTCAGGTCGCCCAACTGGACTGTCAGATTGTTGTAGTCCCTCCTCAACTTCTCATTGTCTGAGCTCAGTTTGTCGTTGAGGTTTGTCAGGTGCTGAATGGCAGCCAGTAGAGTCTCGTTGTCTTTGGATAAATTCAGATGCTGCATCAGTGTCTCCAGCTGCTGGATTTCTGACATCAGCTTTGCATCGTTTTCAGTAATGACAGAAGTAACTACAGCGACGGAGAGAGGAACAATGTTGAACAATGCAAACCTGTCCTTTAAATAAGGACTACCAACAACAAGCTAAGACAGTGGTACTCACAGTAGATACGAAGGCCCATGATGACTAACAGTATCAGCCAACACACTGCTATCAGTGGAAAAGACTGAGAGAAGAAGAGAGACCTCTGGTCTGAGAGAAAAAGAAGAACTCAGTTGAGTTAATGATGTTGATTTAACAGTCAAAGGTGCTTTGAATACATTTCAAGTACAAGTCCTACAGAAAAAAAGGAGCTGAGCTTTTAAACACTCAAATTTTAAATCTCCATCAATATCAAATTTTTTAACAATATTAATAAATAAATCTCATGTTTAACAATTTTGAATGTGTAAAAATATACCTGGAGGGGATGCCACTTTATCCACAGTGCATGCTGGTGCATTAACATAGCTAGCTTCTTCTATGATTTCCGCTGAAAGATAAACATCAATAACAAATGTTAATATGCAATTTTACAGTCAAAATTGTGAGCACACTGAAATACAGTTTGAACCTGCAGATAAAGAGACGTTACACTTTTAAAACCTCAATACCAACCTAAAACAGAACTAAAAACCACACATGGGGCTGATATGTTTTTAGTTCCTCTTTAAAGTTGTGACAGAGTTGTTGTTTGGTTAGCAGCTAATGCTGAGTCATTGTGAAGGATTTAACCCTCACTGTTTGTCTGCAACATCTCCTCACGCTGCTGCAGTTCACCTTTCAACTCCAGCTTTTCAACTGGGACTTCTTATCACAATCAAATATCTTTCTGCTGAGACTGAAGACCCATGAGACTAAATCTAATCATCTGTTTGAAATACAAAATTTGCTTTTCCGTAATACTGTAAGTCAGGGGTTTCCAAAGTCTGAGACTGTGATGCCTATAGGATCCTGATAATGTTATTTGATCCCTCAACAAAACAGCCTCATATTGCTGTTTGACATAACTTCAGACTACACCAGGTACATCAAATAAGTCTCTGTAAGGCGTGATTAGTTTCTGACTATAGGAAAGTGGGGAAAACAGCAACAACACACACATTTAGGCTATTCTTTATGATCTTCTTTTGTTAAAAGTCATATGTTAACACTTACAGTACATTCACTGAACCTGCCCTGAAACTGTTTGGAGTCTATGTGGGGAGGCTCATCTCACACTTTAAAAAACCTCTGCTCATTAATACATCTTTTTTTCTGATGAGAACACTATCATTTAAAATATAGCTGAGCTGGCTGCCATTCTATCCACAGTGCTGTTAAAAGACAGCTCCTCTCTGTTTTCTCTGAGAAACAAATACATGACATCTTATTATTCCCTGTGTGTTGAGCAGAGTAGAAAAGTCAGAACGAATTTGGGAATTTTAAAACTGATGTTGTAAAGCATCAGAAGCATCTCACCTTGCAAAAATCACAAATAATATACATAAATATAAATTAGGGCTGTCAGCATTTATGCGTTAATCGCGTTTCGATTAAGGGCAGAGTATAACACGTTAATTTTTTTTAATCACATTAATGGCATGCCGCCATTTATTAATTTATTTTCACTTCACTGGGCTTCACGTCGTGCCTAACAGGCTACTATTTTGACCCTTTGCCGCACCTTTACTTATCATCAAGCCGTCATACTTCCTCCTAACACACCCTACTGCTGCAGGCATGATGGAGAAATGCAGCAGCAACACAATTCTGAATGGCGCTTTTTATTTTCCAAAAACTCCCAGACGGCTCAGTAGACAAGTCAAAAGCCATATTGTGTAAAGCCTAATTAAAATATCACTGAAGCACGTCAAGCTTGAGCTACCACCTACACGAGCTAAGCATAGCACAGTTAACGTGACTCAGGTTGATGCTAGTGGGCTCAGTCAAAACATTATTTTGGAGAGTGCTACTCGCCGACCTGTTGTCGAAACCAAAGTGCAAACGCTGTCTCATCAACCGGTGATCACTGGACGTCAGTGAGTAATCAAAATTATTTAGAAGTTACTGCACACTATATTGACTCTGGTAGGTAGGGTTGGGTACTGAAACGTGACGACCTAAACGGTAATAACGAGACCAAATAAAAACTAACATTTCGGTGCCTGACTTTACACTACACCTTACAGCAGGTAACGTTAGCCTACTTTTAGCTAGCAGCTGGATTAATCACGGTTAAAATACTGACAGCTAATGTTAAACAGTGTAAAGTGTGACTGTATTTCACTGGAGAGGATTACAACACCGGGATGTAACAGTCTGCTCTGCAGCGCAGCTGCTGCCGTTGTCGGAATTAAACAACACAGACAGTGCTTTATTGTTATAGTTATTACATTATTATTAAATCTTTAATTTTGACCATGGCCTTAACAATAAACAAGTTCCTGACTGTTGTTTAGTACCCTTCTTTTTTTCTTTTTTTCTTCTATTGTGTACAGTAAATAAATAATAAACAAATACAAATCTTAAAGTCAAGTTCATAAAGTAACTTTATTTGCATTCATTTAATTCCCAATCAAGATACACTAAGAAGTAAGTAAGAATTGTTTTCCATTTTTAATATGTACTTAAAAAAAGTTCTGAAATGCAAAATAATAGAATTTTAATCATGTGATAAAACATTCGATTAATTGTGATTAACTATAGAAATTCAGCGATTAATCGCGATTAAAATAAATTAATCGTTTGACAGCCCTAATGTAAATATACAGTAGTACCTGGAGGGGCTGCTACTTTCTCCACAATGCATGCTGGTACATTAACATAGTCAGCTACTTCCTTAATTTCCTCTGAAAGATCAACATCAAACACAAATGTTCATATGTTTATATGCAGTTTTACTGCCAATATGTAGAACACACTGGAGTAAAGTTTCAACCTGCAGATAAAGAGACATTACATTCTCTAAGAAACAGTCAGCCTATTTTGATCTCATTTTGATCTGTTCACCTGTAGTCCTCGATATCAAACTAAAAGCAGAACTAAAGACCACACAGGTACAGATATGGTTTTAGTTCTGAAATGAAATCCTAACATTCCCAGTGTGTTGAGCAGAGTGGAAAAATCCTAATTCATTTGGGCATTTTAATAAACCTTGGTGCTAGAGTTCTGCAATCAAAAGCATCTAACATTACAAAACCCAAAGAATGTAGACAAGATCCTGATACATAAATACAGTAGATAATGTATTACAGGTACACACATAAAGATGAGAATATGTAGAAGTACCAGCTTTATCCTGTGGTCTTCTCTTCATCCTGAACAAATGTTTAAAGTCCTGCTGCAGTCCTGTATGAGAGCTGTTAGGAGGCCGTCTGCTCCGCTGTGAGACTCTTTACTGGACTTCTACTTCCAGGTTGTGACTGTCGTTTTCCCAAATTATCAGGTTAAATAACCTTGTTGTTGTGAAGGGGAAGTGAATGTGAAGTGAGTGTTTTGGTACGACCACAAGGGGAACAAAGTCAGTCAGTCAGTCGACCTTTCATCAATCCACCATAACTTTTATCATAATCAAAGAGAGTCAATCATTTCTTTCTGCTGAGACTAAAGACCCATCTGACAAACATTTCTACTTTTTGGTCAAACCGTGATCAATAACGTTATGGTGGTGTGTGTTGTTTTGAGACCAAACATGGTGAGAATAAATATCTACATTAAGACGAGCAGCATTGATGGACACAGTGATGTATTGATGAGCTCTTAAACATTCAAACTTTCAACACAGCTAATTATCACATATTCTTAAGCAGTAATGATGAATGAACAAATCAATAATTGTTCAAACAGAAGTTCATTGTTCATCATACTGAGAACAAACATCCATCTCTCCTCCCCTGTACCTGCTTATGTCTGTTAACAGGAGCATATCCCAGCATGCACTGCGTGAAAGGCAGAAACAGATTGAGCTGCCCGTGTTTGGACTGGGGAAGGAAACCCATGTGAACATGAGGGAACATGTAAACTCTAAATGCAGCGAACACACTGAGACCAGATCTGCTTCTGTCTCATCTGGATTAAACATGTTACAGCATCCTGAATACGGCTGTTCCTCCTCTGTTGATTAAAGCATTCTGACATTTACAATAAAAAACAAAAACATGTAAGAGATTTTCATTCAATGTTGGCTGTTGGCTTATTTATGGCAACTATATAAAATGTCACATAGAAACAGGGCTTCCCGGATAGATCAGTTGGTAGAGCGGGCGCATTAGATAATGTTTTACACGTACACACAAAAACATTAGAATATTTTAAAGTACCAATTTCCTCCTGTGGTTTTCTGTTCATCCTGAATAAATGTTTAAAGTCCTGCTGCAGTCCTGTATGAGAGCTGTTAGGAGGCCGTCTGCTCCGCTGTGATGGTCTGATTTGAGGTTGTGAGATGAGAGAGTGAGAGTAGAACCTGCGGTAAGCACAACTCCCCTTAAAACACTTTGCCCCTTGATAAAACTGAGCCAAAACCTGATTAGTGGTGAGTGGTGGACAAACTGTTGATGATAACACTACAACAATTAAAGATGTAGGCATGCTACTGTATGATTGCATTAGTATAAACGTTGCACAACGTGCAAACTTTCTTAACGAGAATTCACGAGAAATGAGGAGTAAACCGTTTCATTGTATGAATAAATGGCACTGTTTTGGAGTATTTAATATGTCAACTCTCACCGATTCTTGCTTACTCATTACATGGCGTTAGTAGTTTTAAGGAGTAGGAGTTGCTATACACATTCAGGGGAGAGCAAAGACGGGTGGTATTTGTGATCTTATGTGGCGGGCCGGTCTGGGCCAAAATGCCAGGTGCGATTTTTGGTCCCAGTCCGTCCCCCTGTCAGTCACTGTGGCTCAAGCAGAGAGGAGCTTTTCCAAACTAAAGTTGATCAAGTCATACCTGAGGTCAACCATGTCCCAAGGATCACTGGCCTTGCCGTCATCAAAATCAATCACTCAATAAGGGAGCAGATTTCATACAATGACATCATTGATGAATTTGCATCAAAGAAGGCCAGAAAGGTCAAGTTGTAGTTGTAGTGTGTGTTCTCTGTTCTTAGTGCTATAGTGTAATAATTAGATTATCTTTAGTCTTCACATTTGTGTGATGAAGGATTTGTGCTATTTAGAATATTTCTATATTTTATTTGTATATTATTCTTAATATTTGTATATTATTGTTGCTCTCCGCTCTTGTTAAATTTTTGATCATTGTATATATTTGGCACATTTATATATATATAGTGTATATTTATTTTAAGTTCTGATAACCTATAGCCTACTGTCATATTTTGTGCTGAATTGTGTTCATTGTCTTTTGGCAATGTTGGAGGTGGAGATTGTGCACCTTAAAAAGTGTGTTTCCTATTGTAATTGCTATAGTTAAATAATAATAGTTGTAATAATAGTTAAATTAAGTGTGTTTTTCAAATGCTCTAATGAAGGATTTGTGCAATTGAGAATTATAATTTTCTCGAAGGGGGTCTCGCTCTGGGTGTAATTCAACGTAGAACCGCCCCTGTCCTGTTCAATAGGTTGCAACTTCCTAAATTATGTTGTTCGTTCTACATTGGTGAAAATATTTTCAATCAGAATTATATAACAAAAAGACAATAACAACAGTGTGTCGGATAGAAAACATTTTACACGTTAATATTCCTAACATGCTGAAGTAAAAAGCTCTGAGGACATTCTGTTGAGAACAAGTGATGCAGTGCCCCCATTTTGGCCAATGAGTAGCAACAATATATGTTCCATGATACATAGGAGACAGGAAACTGAGCAGTCTGTCTGTCCCTGTCATCAATCTGCTGATATACTAATTATAAGCATCACATCTCTAACAAAGCAGAACAAAAGCCCATTCAACAGGTATCAATGATAACAGTGTCCCTTCAGTCTAGTCACTGTATGTTTCACAGACTTACATTAGCATACCTATATAATCAAATATCTAAATGTATTCAAATCTAAGTGTCTGTTTTTCAAGCTTTACAAAATAATTCACTTTAAATATTCTCTTATTTTTCTATAAAAATAAATCCCCTGAACATTTTTAGTTCTGAAAACAAAACATTTAAATTATGAAGTAGAAGTCTTAATAGTTTGATATTTATAAGCCAGTTGATATTATTATGCAGTCTGACTGCAGTGTTTAAACAGATAAAGCCTTCATTTTGCAGATCCTTCTTTGTTTCTCTGTACACTTCACTGATATCCATTTATTGTTCTGGACAGACATTACACACTGACCATCAGTAGGAGGAGGAGGTTGTGGTGTCCAGTAGCTGAGGGAAGAACATGATGTTTAGATCAAGGCTGATAGATTTTATGATTCAAAGTGTTTAGGAATGTGTCTCTTACCTTACAGTCAGATCACTTCCATCAATCCACTTCCATCTCCCACCTTCAGCTCTCAGGCCAATCCAGTATCCAACAGTTTCTGAACTATGCCAGCTGTATGTATTGAGTGTAGTCTGACAACAGAGACACAGTTATCAGATATTTAAACACTATAACTAAATAATCACACTGAGACAGGGACGGACTGACAATCTGTGCGTTCTGGAAAAGTCCAGGTTGGCTGTCACGCACACACACACACACACACACACACACACACACACACACACACACACACACACACACACACACACAGGCCGCAGAGAAACATATGACATTAATTATTATTTACAAGCATGTTAAAGAGAGACGTATCTCTCCTTTCAGAAGCTGCTCTCACACACATCTGTCTGCTATCTAGAGTTGATTGCTTTTCCTTGGGTTCCCGGATGTTAACACAGAATTTTAAACATCACATTTTGCAGCTGAATTTGGCCTATTGAGTTTGAGCAAGTTGAAAATATATTAGTTGAAATGTATACATCGTATTTTGCATCTGAATTTTGAGAAAAGAATCCCACGAGTCCCTGGGACTTCTTCCTAGCATTAACGTAAAGGCAGAAAACCAAGCAGTGGACCAAACCACTGTGAGACAAGGGAGGGGGGACTCAACATGTTTCTAAACTTAAAACACATTTGTTGCCCTGTTTGTGTTTGTATTATTTTACTACTTACGCTATTAATTTAAGTATTTAATTATGTACCATACACAGCGTGGTTTTAATGAAATTGTTAGGGGGGTAACCCTCAGATGGGGTGGGTCCTGACCCCCTCGATTCCTCCCCAATTTCCACCTCTATATGTGTCATAAAAATGTCCACAGTTTTCTCATTACCTGTTCCTCTTGACTATGTACAACAACCAAATCTGAACTCTTTCCTCTGCAGTCTTGTCGAGCTTCTTCCCAGGTTTTCTGATCAGCAGAATCAGCATCGTCATGAATCACATAGCAGTTAGACCCGGTGAGTTCCCAGCCATCCTGACAAGCTTTACACTGTCTCACTGAAACAACAGAGACCAACCAATATACAACATTACTGCATTGTGATATTAATATTATTATTGGATCTAATTAATAGGATCTGAACATACCGTTACTTGTTTTGGGGCAGTAGGCATCAATGCTCCACTGAGCTCGGCTGACGTTGAGCTCATTCCAGTTTGTCTCCATGTCTTGTATTCGTTTTGTTAAGTTCTTCCTCTGTGTCTCCAGCTGCAGGTTTTGTGTTCTCAGGTTCTGGACGTCTGTAGTCAGGTTTGTGATCTTGCTTTCTAAGACAGTATAGTTTTGTGTCAGGTCGCCCAACTGGACTGTCAGATTGTTGTAGTCCCTCCTCAACTTCTCATTGTCTGAGCTCAGTTTGTCGTTGAGGTTTGTCAGGTGCTGAATGGCAGCCAGTAGAGTCTCGTTGTCTTTGGATAAATTCAGATGCTGCATCAGTGTCTCCAGCTGCTGGATTTCTGACATCAGCTTTGCATCGTTTTCAGTAATGACAGAAGTAACTACAGCGACGGAGAGAGGAACAATGTTGAACAATGCAAACCTGTCCTTTAAATAAGGACTACCAACAACAAGCTAAGACAGTGGTACTCACAGTAGATACGAAGGCCCATGATGACTAACAGTATCAGCCAACACACTGCTATCAGTGGAAAAGACTGAGAGAAGAAGAGAGACCTCTGGTCTGAGAGAAAAAGAAGAACTCAGTTGAGTTAATGATGTTGATTTAACAGTCAAAGGTGCTTTGAATACATTTCAAGTACAAGTCCTACAGAAAAAAAGGAGCTGAGCTTTTAAACACTCAAATTTTAAATCTCCATCAATATCAAATTTTTTAACAATATTAATAAATAAATCTCATGTTTAACAATTTTGAATGTGTACAAATATACCTGGAGGGGCCACCACTTTATCCACAGTGCATGCTGGTGCATTAACATAGCTAGCTTCTTCTATGATTTCCGCTGAAAGATAAACATCAATAACAAATGTTAATATGCAATTTTACAGTCAAAATTGTGAGCACACTGAAATACAGTTTGAACCTGCAGATAAAGAGACGTTACACTTTTAAAACCTCAATACCAACCTAAAACAGAACTAAAAACCACACATGGGGCTGATATGTTTTTAGTTCCTCTTTAAAGTTGTGACAGAGTTGTTGTTTGGTTAGCAGCTAATGCTGAGTCATTGTGAAGGATTTAACCCTCACTGTTTGTCTGCAACATCTCCTCACGCTGCTGCAGTTCACCTTTCAACTCCAGCTTTTCAACTGGGACTTCTTATCACAATCAAATATCTTTCTGCTGAGACTGAAGACCCATGAGACTAAATCTAATCATCTGTTTGAAATACAAAATTTGCTTTTCCGTAATACTGTAAGTCAGGGGTTTCCAAAGTCTGAGACTGTGATGCCTATAGGATCCTGATAATGTTATTTGATCCCTCAACAAAACAGCCTCATATTGCTGTTTGACATAACTTCAGACTACACCAGGTACATCAAATAAGTCTCTGTAAGGCGTGATTAGTTTCTGACTATAGGAAAGTGGGGAAAACAGCAACAACACACACATTTAGGCTATTCTTTATGATCTTCTTTTGTTAAAAGTCATATGTTAACACTTACAGTACATTCACTGAACCTGCCCTGAAACTGTTTGGAGTCTATGTGGGGAGGCTCATCTCACACTTTAAAAACCTCTGCTCATTAATACATCTTTTTTTTCTGATGAGAACACTATCATTTAAATTATAGCTGAGCTGGCTGCCATTCTATCCACAGTGCTGTTAAAAGACAGCTCCTCTCTGTTTTCTCTGAGAAACAAATACATGACATCTTATTATTCCCTGTGTGTTGAGCAGAGTAGAAAAGTCAGAACGAATTTGGGAATTTTAAAACTGATGTTGTAAAGCATCAGAAGCATCTCACCTTGCAAAAATCACAAATAATATACATAAATATAAATTAGGGCTGTCAGCATTTATGCGTTAATCGCGGTTTCGATTAAGGGCAGAGTATAACACGTTAATTTTTTTTAATCACATTAATGGCATGCCGCCATTTATTAATTTATTTTCACTTCACTGGGCTTCACGTCGTGCCTAACAGGCTACTATTTTGACCCTTTGCCGCACCTTTACTTATCATCAAGCCGTCATACTTCCTCCTAACACACCCTACTGCTGCAGGCATGATGGAGAAATGCAGCAGCAACACAATTCTGAATGGCGCTTTTTATTTTCCAAAAACTCCCAGACGGCTCAGTAGACAAGTCAAAAGCCATATTGTGTAAAGCCTAATTAAAATATCACTGAAGCACGTCAAGCTTGAGCTACCACCTACACGAGCTAAGCATAGCACAGTTAACGTGACTCAGGTTGATGCTAGTGGGCTCAGTCAAAACATTATTTTGGAGAGTGCTACTCGCCGACCTGTTGTCGAAACCAAAGTGCAAACGCTGTCTCATCAACCGGTGATCACTGGACGTCAGTGAGTAATCAAAATTATTTAGAAGTTACTGCACACTATATTGACTCTGGTAGGTAGGGTTGGGTACTGAAACGTGACGACCTAAACGGTAATAACGAGACCAAATAAAAACTAACATTTCGGTGCCTGACTTTACACTACACCTTACAGCAGGTAACGTTAGCCTACTTTTAGCTAGCAGCTGGATTAATCACGGTTAAAATACTGACAGCTAATGTTAAACAGTGTAAAGTGTGACTGTATTTCACTGGAGAGGATTACAACACCGGGATGTAACAGTCTGCTCTGCAGCGCAGCTGCTGCCGTTGTCGGAATTAAACAACACAGACAGTGCTTTATTGTTATAGTTATTACATTATTATTAAATCTTTAATTTTGACCATGGCCTTAACAATAAACAAGTTCCTGACTGTTGTTTAGTACCCTTCTTTTTTTCTTTTTTTCTTCTTTTGTGTACAGTAAATAAATAATAAACAAATACAAATCTTAAAGTCAAGTTCATAAAGTAACTTTATTTGCATTCATTTAATTCCCAATCAAGATACACTAAGAAGTAAGTAAGAATTGTTTTCCATTTTTAATATGTACTTAAAAAAAGTTCTGAAATGCAAAATAATAGAATTTTAATCATGTGATAAAACATTCGATTAATTGTGATTAACTATAGAAATTCAGCGATTAATCGCGATTAAAATAAATTAATCGTTTGACAGCCCTAATGTAAATATACAGTAGTACCTGGAGGGGCTGCTACTTTCTCCACAATGCATGCTGGTACATTAACATAGTCAGCTACTTCCTTAATTTCCTCTGAAAGATCAACATCAAACACAAATGTTCATATGTTTATATGCAGTTTTACTGCCAATATGTAGAACACACTGGAGTAAAGTTTCAACCTGCAGATAAAGAGACATTACATTCTCTAAGAAACAGTCAGCCTATTTTGATCTCATTTTGATCTGTTCACCTGTAGTCCTCGATATCAAACTAAAGCAGAACTAAAGACCACACAGGTACAGATATGGTTTTAGTTCTGAAATGAAATCCTAACATTCCCAGTGTGTTGAGCAGAGTGGAAAAATCCTAATTCATTTGGGCATTTTAATAAACCTTGGTGCTAGAGTTCTGCAATCAAAAGCATCTAACATTACAAAACCCAAAGAATGTAGACAAGATCCTGATACATAAATACAGTAGATAATGTATTACAGGTACACACATAAAGATGAGAATATGTAGAAGTACCAGCTTTATCCTGTGGTCTTCTCTTCATCCTGAACAAATGTTTAAAGTCCTGCTGCAGTCCTGTATGAGAGCTGTTAGGAGGCCGTCTGCTCCGCTGTGAGACTCTTTACTGGACTTCTACTTCCAGGTTGTGACTGTCGTTTTCCCAAATTATCAGGTTAAATAACCTTGTTGTTGTGAAGGGGAAGTGAATGTGAAGTGAGTGTTTTGGTACGACGACCACAAGGGGAACAAAGTCAGTCAGTCAGTCGACCTTTCATCAATCCACCATAACTTTTATCATAATCAAAGAGAGTCAATCATTTCTTTCTGCTGAGACTAAAGACCCATCTGACAAACATTTCTACTTTTTGGTCAAACCGTGATCAATAACGTTATGGTGGTGTGTGTTGTTTTGTGACCAAACATGGTGAGAATAAATATCTACATTAAGACGAGCAGCATTGATGGACACAGTGATGTATTGATGAGCTCTTAAACATTCAAACTTTCAACACAGCTAATTATCACATATTCTTA
Source organism: Perca flavescens (assembly GCF_004354835.1). Classification (NCBI taxonomy): domain Eukaryota; kingdom Metazoa; phylum Chordata; class Actinopteri; order Perciformes; family Percidae; genus Perca; species Perca flavescens. Next base: position 7,123,604 of record NC_041336.1, on the reverse strand, counting down.
AGCAGTAATGATGAATGAACAAATCAATAATTGTTCAAACAGAAGTTCATTGTTCATCATACTGAGAACAAACATCCATCTCTCCTCCCCTGTACCTGCTTATGTCTGTTAACAGGAGCATATCCCAGCATGCACTGCGTGAAAGGCAGAAACAGATTGACCTGCCCGTGTTTGGACTGGGGAAGGAAACCCATGTGAACATGAGGGAACATGTAAACTCTAAATGCAGCGAACACACTGAGACCAGATCTGCTTCTGTCTCATCTGGATTAAACATGTTACAGCATCCTGAATACGGCTGTTCCTCCTCTGTTGATTAAAGCATTCTGACATTTACAATAAAAAACAAAAACATGTAAGAGATTTTCATTCAATGTTGGCTGTTGGCTTATTTATGGCAACTATATAAAATGTCACATAGAAACAGGGCTTCCCGGATAGATCAGTTGGTAGAGCGGGCGCATTAGATAATGTTTTACACGTACACACAAAAACATTAGAATATTTTAAAGTACCAATTTCCTCCTGTGGTTTTCTGTTCATCCTGAATAAATGTTTAAAGTCCTGCTGCAGTCCTGTATGAGAGCTGTTAGGAGGCCATCCGCTCCACTGTGATGGTCTGATTTGAGGTTGTGAGATGAGAGAGTGAGAGTAGAACCTGCGGTAAGCACAACTCCCCTTAAAACACTTTGCCCCTTGATAAAACTGAGCCAAAACCTGATTAGTGGTGAGTGGTGGACAAACTGTTGATGATAACACTACAACAATTAAAGATGTAGGCATGCTACTGTATGATTGCATTAGTATAAACGTTGCACAACGTGCAAACTTTCTTAACGAGAATTCACGAGAAATGAGGAGTAAACCGTTTCATTGTATGAATAAATGGCACTGTTTTGGAGTATTTAATATGTCAACTCTCACCGATTCTTGCTTACTCATTACATGGCGTTAGTAGTTTTAAGGAGTAGGAGTTGCTATACACATTCAGGGGAGAGCAAAGACGGGTGGTATTTGTGATCTTATGTGGCGGGCCGGTCTGGGCCAAAATGCCAGGTGCGATTTTTGGTCCCAGTCCGTCCCTGTCAGTCACTGTGGCTCAAGCAGAGAGGAGCTTTTCCAAACTAAAGTTGATCAAGTCATACCTGAGGTCAACCATGTCCCAAGGATCACTGGCCTTGCCGTCATCAAAATCAATCACTCAATAAGGGAGCAGATTTCATACAATGACATCATTGATGAATTTGCATCAAAGAAGGCCACAAAGGTCAAGTTGTAGTTGTAGTGTGTGTTCTCTGTTCTTAGTGCTATAGTGTAATAATTAGATTATCTTTAGTCTTCACATTTGTGTGATGAAGGATTTGTGCTATTTAGAATATTTCTATATTTTATTTGTATATTATTCTTAATATTTGTATATTATTGTTGCTCTCAGCTCTTGTTAAATTTTTGATCATTGTATATATTTGGCACATTTATATATATATAGTGTATATTTATTTTAAGTTCTGATAACCTATAGCCTACTGTCATATTTTGTGCTGAATTGTGTTCATTGTCTTTTGGCAATGTTGGAGGTGGAGATTGTGCACCTTAAAAAGTGTGTTTCCTATTGTAATTGCTATAGTTAAATAATAATAGTTGTAATAATAGTTAAATTAAGTGTGTTTTTCAAATGCTCTAATGAAGGATTTGTGCAATTGAGAATTATAATTTTCTCGAAGGGGGTCTCGTTCTGGGTGTAATTCAACGTAGAACCGCCCCTGTCCTGTTCAATAGGTTGCAACTTCCTAAATTATGTTGTTCGTTCTACATTGGTGAAAATATTTTCAATCAGAATTATATAACAAAAAGATAATAACAACAGTGTGTCGGATAGAAAACATTTTACACGTTAATATTCCTAACATGCCGAAGCAAAAAGCTCTGAGGACATTCTGTTGAGAACAAGTGATGCAGTGCCCCCATTTTGGCCAATGAGTAGCAACAATATATGTTCCATGATACATAGGAGACAGGAAACTGAGCAGTCTGTCTGTCCCTGTCATCAATCTGCTGATATACTAATCATAAGCATCACATCTCTAACAAAGCAGAACAAAAGCCCATTCAACAGGTATCAATGATAACAGTGTCCCTTCAGTCTAGTCACTGTATGTTTCACAGACTTACATTAGCATACCTATATAATCAAATATCTAAATGTATTCAAATCTAAGTGTCTGTTTTTCAAGCTTTACAAAATAATTCACTTTAAATATTCTCTTATTTTTCTATAAAAATAAATCCCCTGAACATTTTTAGTTCTGAAAACAAAACATTTAAATTATGAAGTAGAAGTCTTAATAGTTTGATATTTATAAGCCAGTTGATATTATTATGCAGTCTGACTGCAGTGTTTAAACAGATAAAGCCTTCATTTTGCAGATCCTTCTTTGTTTCTCAGTACACTTCACTGATATCCATTTATTGTTCTGGACAGACATTACACACTGACCATCAGTAGCAGGAGGAGGAGGTTGTGGTGTCCAGTAGCTGAGGGAAGAACATGATGTTTAGATCAAGGCTGATAGATTTTATGATTCAAAGTGTTTAGGAATGTGTCTCTTACCTTACAGTCAGATCACTTCCATCAATCCACTTCCATCTCCCACCTTCAGCTCTCAGGCCAATCCAGTATCCAACAGTTTCTGAACTACGCCAGCTGTATGTATTGAGTGTAGTCTGACAACAGAGAAACAGTTATCAGATATTTAAACACTATAACTAAATAATCACACTGAGACAGGGACGGACTGACAATCTGTGCGTTCTGGAAAAGTCCAGGTCATGCACATGCACACACACACACACACACACACACACACACACACACACACACACACACACACACACACACAGGCCGCAGAGAAACATATGACATTAATTATTATTTACAAGCATGTTAAAGAGAGACGTATCTCTCCTTTCAGAAGCTGCTCTCACACAGATCTGTCTGCTATCTAGAGTTGATTGCTTTTCCTTGGGTTCCCGGATGTTAACACAGAATTTTAAACATCACATTTTGCAGCTGAATTTGGCCTATTGAGTTTGAGCAAGTTGAAAATATATTAGTTGAAATGTATACATCGTATTTTGCATCTGAATTTTGAGAAAAGAATCCCACGAGTCCCTGGGACTTCTTCCTAGCATTAACGTAAAGGCAGAAAACCAAGCAGTGGACCAAACCATTGTGAGGCAAGGGAGGGGGGACTCAACATGTTTCTAAACTTAAAACACATTTGTTGCCCTGTTTGTGTTTGTATTATTTTACTACTTACACTATTAATTTAAGTATTTAATTATGTACCATACACAGCGTGGTTTTAATGAAATTGTTGGGGGGGGGTAACCCTCAGATGGGGTGGGTCCTGACCCCCTCGATTCCTCCCCAATTTCCACCTCTATATGTGTCATAAAAATGTCCACAGTTTTCTCATTACCTGTTCCTCTTGACTATGTACAACAACCAAATCTGAACTCTTTCCTCTGCAGTCTTGTCGAGCTTCTTCCCAGGTTTTCTGACCAGCAGAATCAGCATCGTCATGAATCACATAGCAGTTAGACCCGGTGAGTTCCCAGCCATTCTGACAAGCTTTACACTGTCTCACTGAAACAACAGAGACCAACCAATATACAACATTACTGCATTGTGATATTAATATTATTATTGGATCTAATTAATAGGATCTGAACATACCGTCATTTGGTTTGGTGGGGCAGTAGGCATCAATGCTCCACTGAGCTCGGCTGACGTTGAGCTCATTCCAGTTTGTCTTCATGTTTTGTATTTGTTCTGTTAAGTTCTTCTTCTGTGTCTCCAGCTGCTGGTTTCGTGTTCTCAGGTTCTGGACATCTGCATTCAGGTTCTGGACATCTGTAGTCAGGTTAGTGATCTTGCTTTCTAAGACAGTATAGTTTTGTGTCAGGTTGCCCAACTGGACTGTCAGATTGTTGTTGTCCCTCTTCACCTTTTCATTGTCTAAGCTGAGTTTGTTGTTCAGGTTTGTCAGGTTGCCCAACTGGACTGTCAGATTGTTGCTGTCCGTCCTCAACTTTACATTGTCTAAGCTGAGTTTGTTGTTGAGGTTCGTCAGGTTACGATTGGCAGCCATCAGCTCACTTTCATGACTCTGATGACTTAATGTAGCAACTGCAAAATGAAAATTAGAGTAATTATAGTGATAAAGCAATATTTGTTGATGTTGTCATTTAGCCTCCTTTTGAAACTTTTTCCTGTCTGTCTCACTCTAGGTTTTCCAGCCTTTTGGAAGATTTCAACAAGTCCTTTGAAAAGACTCAAACCAACTGTTAATCTGTCTCACAATGTTTTCTGACTTCCCCAAAGGACCCTGTGGTCCTCAGGCCCAAGCACTTATGATCATACTAAAGACTATACATATCTCACATTGCCTAAAACAGCTGACCACTAGTTTTAAGTCAACATTACTCAAACAGGAGTAAATAGTAGAATAGAATAGTGCACTTGTTGGAGAAGTCTTTCAGTCACTGATTTGATGCACTTGCAAGCCTTTATGGCAGCAGCATGGTGTATGTGGGATTGACTCAAATTGAGACTGGCCATATTCATGAAACAATATGTCACCCAGTGCAACAGTGTGGCTCACAGATGTGTGTTTAATAGTTTTTGGAAGACAATGGAGCTTTGTGTCACAGAGGAAGAAGATATATCCAACACATTCTCACTCCCACCGCGTCAAAAAGTGATGCTTGGTCAGGTGCCTTTGGCATTTGTTATTGACGCAAAAAGTCTCCTTTAGTCACATTTTGACGCTCTGTGTCAGGACCCTTGGTGTCACGCAGATTTTTGGTCTTTCATACTACTCACTACCGTTGTCACTCTTTATACTACTTCATCTTGCAGCGCCTTGTGGTCGAGCTGCTGCATTCCAAAGAGATGCTAAAGGGTGATTTTCATGTTGGTATTACATGTCATTTAGCTGAAGCTTTTATCCAAAACCACTTACAGTTAAGTGCATTCAACGCTGAAGGTGCAAACTCCAGACAACAAGTAGTAAGTGCAAGTACTTTAGCTTTAAAAAGGTAATGCTACAAAGAGCCATATCAAAGTGCAGCATCAAGAAATATATAATTCTTTTTTTCTTTTTCTTTTTTCCCCCGACACTGAGAACAGGTTCATATATCAGACTTTGATACACACACTACTGTATTGTTAGTGGACACATTTATTGTTGGTTTGGGTCTGATCATGGGATTTGTTGACAAGAAAAGAAATATAGAATATCACTTGACTTAACCTTTAATTCCTTTTATGCATACAATGCAAGTGTATTTTCTCATTGGGGCTTCTGTCTCATTCTGAATGTGGCAAATTCACGACTTATATCAAATATTGGTTTCAAACAAAAACTAATACTGTTATTCTTTAAGGTTTGTCTCATGTCTAAGTGTGAGTTCATGTTCAGTATACTTACGGTGGTAGACAACGATGACTGCTATGATGCCCAACAGCAGAATGACACAAAGGATCCCCAAACAACAGGCCAGCCGCTGATACTGGAGACGTCTGTTGTTTGATTTCTTGTCGAGCAAAACTCCTGCTATGAATCAGGAAATGATTTATTGCCAAGTAAGTAATAGTAGTAAAATTATTATAAAATTATTTTACATTAACAACTTACCGTTTGTGTCAGCGGTTGGTTCGTTTGTTTCGCTTTGTACCTTCACTTCATCATCCACAGTTTCCTCCTCCTTTCTAGCTGAAAGGTTGAAGGACACAATATCGTAGTTAATTACTGCGTAGTGGTGAAATAAAGACTTTAAAGGCTTATTTGTTCATGTCAAAGTAACAAAAAATCCCTCCTGATGAGGATCGCTTTTTGATACAGAGGCCCTAATGCGCCGTAAGTAATATTTTTTTTTTATTTTGTAAACACAAGATAATAACTTATAGGAACAAGTTAGTTATCTTAGAAATATTGCATACTGTTGGGTGTAATGGTTGATATTGTTATGTATATTTGTATCTATGGATTGGACTTTAGTATTTATTGTAATTCAAACTTGTATTATTAATTGTATTAGCTGTATTAGTGTTTGTGTCGACCTGCCAAGGGACTACAGATTAAAATTATCCAGTTCCTAAATCGGGTACAATGCATCTCTTCTTCTTATGTGATAATAATGTTGTATATGGTCACTAGGAAATATGTGCTGATCAAGATTTTTTTAGACTTCAGGGGCGCCATGCTTTTGTCCTATAATGTAGTATGTTTCATAAGTCATAAAAAAAATGTCAAACAGGGAACTGTCAGCTAAAACCACAGATGTTGAAATTGTCTCGCACTTAGTGGATCCTAGACAAAAAGGGGAAACTGCCTTTTAAGGGGAAATACTTAAAACAATTTAAAACCCTCTCAGTCTCAGCCATTTTTTCTTTAGTTCGCTTACTCTCCTTGTGTAATAATGCTTGTATAACCTAGGGTGACCGGACGTCCCGAAAAATTTGGGACAGTCCCGAAATCCAAGCAGTTGTCCCGAATCCCAAATCCTGCCCCAATTGTCCCGAAAATTAGAGCAAAGTCTCAAAAGCAGACTCTCGAGTATTTCTCTCGGGAGGTGGGGGGGGGAGTCAGGCGTCAGGCTGCATGCTAGCAGCAAACTACACATAGCCACGTATAGCCACGCTTTCCAAAACACAAATCTTCATCTTGTTTAACACACAACTTTAATCAAACCTAGATTTTTTTTAATGGTATATGTTGTTTTTTTTACTCTCGAGTAGTTATAGTCATTAAAAATTAAAAACACCAATTCAAAAAGAAAACACGAATGCCAACAATAACGACTAAACCTTTTGGCTTTTGAAAATTGTTCTTCCAAGTGTTGGCAATCAGGGGAAACAAACACTGTATCCTCCAGGCTTCATTCTACCGTCTCTTTATCTATCTGCCTCTGGTGATCCTCTGCCTTCCAACACACACACACACACACACACACACACACACACACACACACACACACACACACACACACACACACAATTCCATATCAGATCCTAAATATTTAGACTCTATTCTACCCGTACCACCAAAATTATGGAGGTATTTGGATTTTCTATTCTGATCAGAAGTGTATTTTCTATCCAGTATTAGTGAAGAAAATCCCATTCCCAAGAAATCAACATTGCTTATGATCACATGAACACAGAAACAGTATCTGATCCATAGCAACAGCATAAGTTCCAAGATATTTATCATTGATATACTGTATTTAAAAAAAAAATACTAAACTTACCTTGGGGTGGAGGATGATTTTTACTTTTGAATGCAACCGAAGCGTAGTTAACCTCCTCCTCCGCCATGGTTACAGTCGCTCTGTTGGGTTCTGTCTGACTTACCGACAGAGAAGTACTGCTGAAATTAATACACAAGGCATCTGTACGTCTGATAAGAACAACTTCTGTTTTTGGTTGAGAAAGGTATTTGCAATCATGACTGGCTGAATATGATCTTCCAAACCATATACAGTGTTTTTTTTAGTGGTTCTCCTTTAATGGTGGTAACCCACACTGTGTGTCTGCAGCATCTCTCCACGCTGCTGCTGCCAACCTTTCATCAACAGACAGTAACTTTTATCATAATCAAATATTCAATACATTCTATCTGCTGAGATTGATTTCACAAACTTAAAATTCTACTTTTCAAGTTCATTGTTCATCACACTGAGAACAAACATCCATCACTCCTCTTCTGTCCCTGCCTATGTCTGTTTACAGGAGCATATCCCAGCATGCAATGCGTAAAAAGCAGAAAGAAACAGATTCAACACACAAACACATTAACCTGACCTGCCCGTGTTTGGACTGTGGGAGAAACCCATGTGAACATGAGGGAACATGTAAACTCTAAAAGCAGCGAACACACTGAATATATCAGCCTGTTTTGGGTCACTATCAAACATCCATTGTAACCCACGAAACAAAGTCATATCAATGAGCAGTATAATAAAAATAAAAATAACTGATCAGTATTCACAACAGAAGGACTAAACTAAAAGGAACACAGATAGCCTCAGACACCTCCCCCACACACTGCACAGTCTTCTACCCTCAGGTCAGAGGTCACTCTCATTCAGGTCTAACCCCTATTTCCACTGGGCACCTCTGCACTGCATTCTGGATACACCGCGTGGCCCCGCGAGCAATCGCAGCCATTCAAGTCAATGCTAAATAATCCCCCCCAACAAGAGATTCCACTTGGGGGTGGTGGGAAAACATAATAGCCATCACAAATCTTTTTATAAAGACAATGCCAGAAAAGAGAAGACATGGAGATTAACTACAGGAGTGCCTGGAGTGGAAGGTAGATTCTACCTTAATAAACACGTGATTGTTCTGTAAAGTACAAAGTAGACACAATATAATCTGAGTCGGGCAGCAAGACGCTACTCTTCTGAGAAGCTCCCGATGAGGTATGACACGTTGTGGAGGACGGTACAAAACCACAGCGTAGCCGGAACACAGCAAAGACAAGCCGAGTGGATCATTGGGGTAAGAGAGCCATGTTGAGCAGATCCATCTTTGTTTCTCAGCACAGCTCACTGATCTCCATCCTGCTTTCTGGACAGACATTACACACTGACCATCAGTGGGAGAAGGAGGAGGTTGTGGTGTCCAGTAGCTGAGGGAAGAACATGATGTTTAGATCAAGGCTGATAGATTTTATGATTCAGAGTGTTTAGGAATGTGTCTCTTACCTTACAGTCAGATCACTTCCATCAATCCACTTCCAAGCGGGTTAATGCCCTTTGAGGAGTCCATAGTCAGAAATGAATGGACTTCTGCGGAGGCAACCGTCTGACTCCTGTCGTCCATTAATTCCTGCCAATGGACACCTCGTTGGGCATCATGTATATTAGTCTTGGTGTTCTCTTGTTCAGTGTCGGATTGTCTGCGTTCGTTCTTGGCTGTGTACTCCTACAGTAGTTTGTAGTTTCCTCCAGTTTTTTATCTTTCTGGATTTGCTTTTGTTGCCTGTCTGTTTTTGGATCCAGCTTTGTTATTACAGTAAAGCTCGGTTTTTGTCCAGTCCACCTGCCCACTGGTCTACTGCATGTGGGTCCTTCTTTTGCTAACAATGGGTTTCATACACTTTCTGTAATAAAACATATGAAAGAAGAAATCCTATCGCATGGCCCCTGGGACAATTTCTTAACAAATGGGGTCTGTGGTCTAATTTATGTCAGTTTAGGGGTTCTTGAAACTTTAGGAACTACTAATCTAATGAACAAATAGCGAGGAAATACAGGATAAATACTATATTTCTGTTATGTGATGTAGTGTTTGAGTGCATGTATTCATTGATTAAATAATTAATTAATTATGAAAGGAAACATTTGTCATTGCTCATGTTGTTGGCTTCCTGTCTGTCGCTCTCCAACACATACTTCACATATCAGAGAGATCTAATCATGGAAATGCAAAATATGTAGCAATGAACAGTCTCATTTAACACATTGTCATTTCGAGACAAAACAAGGAACCCCTTCAATTCCTCTTAGAAAAGCACACGGAATGACACTTCCCTAATAACACTGTTAAAGGCCCAGTGTGTAACGTGTTTAGTTGTTCATTATCTAAATCTGTGTTGCCCGTTCACAAACTTGTCCTTTTTCATGAATATTTACCACCACCATCAATTCCAAGTATTCCTTTTGGCTTGAAATTTTACATTTGTATTTGCATGAACTGGGGTAGACGCTACATATTCATGCTCCATCTTGAAATACGTTAGCCGGTAAGGGACATACAGGACATACTGCTCCACCTTTCACGTTTTGGCTGTCACATGATAAACTCACAGCTGCTGCTAACGCTGCTAATGGGTATCGTAGCTTCCCGGCTCCGTCAAGTTTGAAGAAGGAAACATGGAGGACAACATGTATTCAAAATCCAAATTTCAGGAACAGGAGTCTTCTTCTTTGCCCAGAAAAACAAAAAAGATATTGAAGAGCCAGAGCGTCATCAGAAAAAAAAGCGTGATATGTATTTTTAACTGCGTGGCACGAGAGAGTTGATTGCGATATTCGATCTCAACGCTAGATGGGAGAAATTCCCGCACATTGGACCATTAACAATAACTTTGACACTGTGACAACAATGACACTTTGGTGCTGATGTCGATCATGTGTAGCTGATTTTTGAGCTTCAGATGAAGCGAATAACACACAAACATAAACTGAGGCCAGATCTGCTTCTGTCTCATGCTGTCCAATCATATTACAACTTCCTGAATTATGTTCCAGCTCTAGTTTTAATCCTTTTACCATCTTCACATTCTCTGCTCTATGTCCTCAGTGTGTGTTTTATGTTTGCAGCATAGAGTAGCACTTTTAATGTTGCGCAATGACAATAAAGTCAATTTGGATTCTGATCGTTCTTTCTGACCTGACTGATATTTATAATGAGTAAGAAAAAACAATGACAAGTGCGACAGCATTTTTTTATTCAATATAATGGACTGAATGATGCATTTGCTTCCTGATAGATAGATAGATAATGTCACTACTACATATTAATATTCTTTACATCAGGATACAAATGCCCCGTAAAAAACCACTCTGGGAACATTCTGTTGAGAACAAGTGATGCAGCGCCCCCTGCTGGCCAAAATGTAACGCGACAGGAAGAAACAGGAAACTTTGAGGAGGTTGTTCCCTTTTATCACTTTGATATAAAACACATCATCTCTGTATCTCTAACAAATATGCACAGAGAAACACACATAGAGCATAAACACACATTTGATATTTAGAAGTCCGGTTGATATTAACATGCAGAGTATCCAGTACTCTTCTCTGGAGTCTGACTGCAGTGTTTAAACAGATAGAGCCTTCTTTTGCAGATCCATTTTTCTCTCTCAGTACAGCTCACTGTTTTCCATCCTTCATCTGGGACAGACTCTACACTGTTAGACTTTTTATTGTATATTTGCGGTAACTCACTGGCAACGTGTTGCCAGTGAGTTACTGTAACTAACCCATTACAGTACCATAACTGTACATGTTATTTACAGTATGATGCCCTTACCGCAGTTCCATTGTACAGTATAATACCCTTACTGTAACTTAGTTTTACAGTATAATACCCTTACTGTAACTTAGTTTTACAGTATAATACCCTTACTGTAACTTAGTTTTACAGTATAATACCCTTACTGTAACTTGGTTTTACAGTATAATAACCTTACAGTAATTGTACTGTAATTACAATTTCCTAAATTATACTGTAACTGTCATGCAATTGTGGTTCACAGTATATTACACAATTTGGCATTGGTAGTACAAACTATTGATTATTTTACATAAATGCTATTGAATTTAATAAATTCCAAATAATTGACTTTAGTCCATGTACAAAAGTAATACATTTTTATTTTTGTATTAAAACAGGTACAAATACCAAGACCAAGATAATAAAAAAAAAAAAAACAGACACAATTTACACACAAGCAATACTACAACCATGTTTAAGTATGCGCCAAACAATGGGCAGCCTTGATGTCTGAGCAATGCAGTTACCATTTGATTTGACTCAAAGAAAACACATGCACATTTTTTTAATTAATAACCTAGCCATCAGTTCATCCTTTATCTCGGCAGTTGTTTTTTTCTTTGAAATCCTGAGTATGTTTGAAAAATGTGGTATGGTTGTTTACCACAGAGGTGAAGTTGTTGGGCATTTGGTTGGGGAGGGGAAGGAGAAGCAGTCTGTTGAGAAGCATTTGTTAAGGACGATGAAGGGGCCGGACCCATGATACTCATGCTTGCTGATCCACATCTGCTGGGGTGGTCCGTCCTGGACTGTATGGGAAGCAGAGAAAGGTCATGAGTTTATCTCATCTAAACTGTTAACAGACTTACAATTTCTGCAAAAACATAGAATATGACAGTATAAAAAATAACACATCAGTGATCAGTAGTAGTAGTTTACAAGGTTTTTCCTCCCCAGATAATTCAAAGGTCTTTCTACTTTCGTCCCAGCACAGTTAAAAAAATGTTTTGATTAATTTTCTAATTTCAGAATTCATACACATTTTTAATATATTTTCATGACTTTTCCATGTCTTTAAGGCATATCTTTATGACCAATCCTCTCAAACATCTGTATAAACATGAAAAGTAGAAATAAAATAAATTACAAAATTTACCACAGTATACAGTATATCCTAAAGTTTACCTTTTTTTTCAACCTGGACCTATTTTCCTATGTTCTTGTGTCTAAGTGACAACAATCTTTGACAATCTCTGACAACATTATGGAAAGGATTCCTATCGAGGTCAACAGTTCTTCTGTTAAAGAGTAAGATCTTTTTCTAAATCATAAAAACATCCCCAAAATTGCTATTGCTAAACCCACCAGACTCGGTGTAAATAAACAGTAACTTTTGATCGTATGGTGGGTTTGGTGATGGTGATTTCAGGGCTGTTTCTTGTTTAAACAAAAGGATCTTCCGCTTTAACTAAAATGTCTATCTCTGTAGGGATCCTTTCCATAATGTTGTCAGACACTTAGAATAATAATCTAAGACGGTCAGTGGCAAAACTGAACTTTTAGTGGACGAAATTGACAACGCACATTTGCCCTATATGATTACATTGGAGCCCGGTTCAAGCTGCAGGTCAGTGTTCTTGCTCAATACTGGACCAATTTCAAAGATTGTTGTTCTTATCAGTCACTTACACAAAAAAAACATATGAAAACTTTAACTAGAAATTAAAACAACACTTTGTAACTTTTGCTGAGTAACTGTGACCGAGTAACTGTGCATTTAGTTCTGTCGATGTTGGAGCAGGCAGGGTACGTAGCCGCACTGTTCATCGTACTGTGTAATCATTTTTCTGATGTTAACTATATTACATCACACAATAAAATGCTTACCTAGTTTGATGTCTTCCACTCAAACTCGGTGAGCCGTTGGAGGAAGGTGGTGACTTGGGAGCTGATGCTTGTCACCTTTCTTTGGACAACTCCCAGACAAGTGCTTGTACCCACTTCGCCATGCACTTGCTTCCCTCATCTGGGTTGATCCTTAAGATATATAAGATATATCATAATAATCATCAGCAGTCATATTTAAATATACAGTATATATGGAAGTAAACCTGCCAGCGAGCACATTCGGTTCAGAAAGTCACAGCGAAAACACACCGGGCACGTACGCGTAAGCCATCCTTCTTCTCTCGGCCCTCTCTCTCCGATAGAAAGAGACAGGATTTGTGGGGAAAAGTGTGGTAATTGTAGGCTATATACAGTATATGTGTCCGTGTCACTCTCTCTGTCCGTCCATCGGTCTCTCCCTCCTTGCGCCTGATCATGTGTCTCGCTGTGAGAAGTCAAGACAGCCCAAATCCCCATGAACCTACTGTGGTCTTCCTGTATGTGATTAATCAAGGGGGTAAGCTTCGCTTCAGAACTCGAACCTCCTATGGCGCCATTTTGATGCTACAAAGCGATCACCTCCCGTTAGCATTCCACTGATTTGTCATTGTTTGACATTGTTTATTTCTAAAGAAACACGACAATGTATAAAAGGCTCCATTACCTTGTACCTCACGTTACGGCTTGTAACGTTTGTAAAAATAGGCTAACGATTGTGTCATAACCAAGTGACTTACTGTCACATAGTAGAGGAATTACCGTATAGTAGAGGAAAAGCTCGCAGGCAGTTTCGACTTACATTAGCGGTTTAAGTTTAATTACTAATGTTAACTAGCATGTTAGTGATCAATAATTAGCCTGTTCTTATGTTATCTCCTTACATATACCTACGCTCTCCGTCTCTGCAAGATTTGGAATGATTGAGATTTCTCTCGGCACAGCTACCAGAAGACTTCACACTTTCAGAGATGTTGCTCACGTCACATCTACGTTGTCTCTGTCAGTTGGAGGCTGCGCAGTAAAGCTGGCCATCACTGGAAAAGTGCTTCTAATAGCCTTCACTGGTCTCCGTCCAGAGACACGGGATCTGGTGGTCCATTCTTATATACTGTCTATGTGAGTAACTGCCTTGCTTGACACATTTTCCGAATGACACGAAATTATTGCTGCAGCTCGCGGGCCGAAGTGGCCGCTCCGTGACTAGTATGAACGGATCGATTGGATGACATAGGCGCTGAAATAAAAATAGCTGCGCTACGCAGGTATGCGCACCGCTTACATGCCCGGTGTGTTTTCACTGTAAGTTACCACAGTAATAGGGCTCTATATACCCAAGTCTTTTTCTCAGTTGTTTTCTCTTTGTCAGTAAGTGTATAGAGTGCTCATATAGTCCAAATATGTACCATTACCTTTTAAATGCTTTATGCAGATAATTACTTACCTTGTACCAACTCCAGTGTAGTAGATGCTGACTCTTGATATTCAAGATTGAACGCATAAAAGGAGCCAAAGAAGACGACAAAAGCACTGGCGTTAAGTTGGTTAGCTTCAAAGAGGACCTTCCCCTCAATGCTGACCATCCAATGGGTGGAAGACGTCAAACTTCTTCCTAAAAAACAAACAAACATCTTATCTCATCTACAGTGTGTCACAGAATACCAAACATACATGGCTAATAAAACATCCTCCTCTTCTTCAAACTATTTCTCGTACCTAGCATGATCCGCCTTGGTGTGGTGGGCAATGTGACCTCCTGCTCAATTGAAATCTTGGTCGAGGTTGGCTGCAAACTAAAAAAAGAAAAGCATCTCACATATTGGAAGTAATTGGTTGTTGTTCTACATATGAAATTATGAAAATTAATATTTTTAAGTGCATGCATGGTGTTATAAAACACAATTACAACAAGATAAAAAAAAAATGCATGCCATGCATTAGTATGCAAGGAACCAGTATAATTTAGGTAACACAGAATGTTATGTGATGCATTAAAAGGTTAATCACGTAATAGATAGCTAGATAGCTAACAACAACACTATTTTGTGAAGAAAAACTTAAAGCATAAACCATGGTAGCTAATACGCTCAACTCCTAACATCATATTCTTTGAGTTAAACAATATTTGGCTTAGGTCTCATAAACTAAAAAGGATGAATTCAATGATATCACATTACAGAATGCAACAATACTACTGTAACGTTGGGCACGTTTTTGCTGGACATCTTGATGGTTTTAAGTGGCCAAACTCTGAAGCCAAGGGGAAAAAAATGCTATCTACAAATACTCCACATTAACATTACTTAAAGACGTCTTCCCTGTCACCCGACATAACTTTTAGAGTTGGTGTTTTTTAAAAAGATGTAATGTTAACATTAGGTGCTATTAAAACTAGATGGGCAACTGTAGAGGTAACGGTTTAATGTTAACTTTACCTCCACTAATGTTAGGTTAATAATGCGGTACATTTTGCTTAATCATGCTAAAACACTGACAAACCAACCCACAGACTCAACATAAGCGTAGGTAATGTTAGCCAAAATGCGGCAACAGCAAGCTAAAAAGCTAGCAGTTACTGACCTTAAACTTCTAGAATATGGGTTACATTTTAATTCCGACAAAGATAATGGTGGTCTGACAAGTGAAAAAGATGTCCCTAACAGCGCGTGTAAAACAAGTTGTGTTAGCTTTAGGCTACCGAACGTCGTCATTATAGCTAATCCTCACCATGGGGAAAATGAACTATAGTTAACAGTTTGCTCTTGCCTAGCTAGCTATGACGAAGGTCGGTAAACTAAACCTACGTCTCTGCTTGGGAAGGCTTGTGAGCAGAAATTTTAATGTCACAGAATTAGCAAAAATTGGTCTTACCTTAACGCTGCTCCAGCTCTCTTCGAGGAGTGTGTGTGACCCGGGACTCTGGTGCGCACACGCACAGACCAAACCGGGCGGTACTCCTCTGAAGTTACTCCTTTCAACGCCTTTGAAGTAACTACGCGCTACTCTTCTGAAGTTGTCAGAGTCTGAGGTCAGAGGTCAGAGTTCAAATCTGGCGGTCAAGCATTTATATCCGTAATGGCTTTCTTGTTTCTCTCAATAAATGATTGACACTGCTGAAAAAAATGTCTAAATTTTTTAATTACCTTCACTGCTAAAAGCAAAACAAATTAAGTGTATTTCATTTTATAGTGATATTTTATTTTTCCATTTCATTTCTATGCTTCTATAACATTAACTAACAATTTTATTTAAAATTCAGTTAGTCTTATTCAACTACAGTAGCACTACTGCTGTTGTTTTACAGCAGACTACCGCAAATTCAAAATATACAGTAAATCACTGTAAACTAAATGTTATTACCCATAATGCAATGCATATTACAGTAATGAACCGGAAAAGAAAATGATGGTATTTTACTGGGCATTTTGTGGTAAGTAACTGTAGAAATTACAGCTAAGTCTAACAGTGTACACAGTGACTGTCAGTAGGAGGGGGTGTCAAGGAGCTGAGGGACGAACATGATGTTTAGATCAAAGCTGATAGAGTTTATGATTCAAAGTCATAATCAATCCACCGCCATCTCCCACCTTCAGCTCTCAGCCCAATCCAATGCAACCATTTTCTAATGACCTTTTTCTCTAGACATCCAAATCTAAATCTATCTCTGCAGTCTTCTCGAGTTTTTAAACATTCACACTTTCAATCTTCAACCTATCATTTTCAAACAACTAAATAAAGAGTTGTAAATACATAAATCACATCTCTTACATGTGTGAAATGTATTGTGTTCATAATGAACCTGCAGGAGGAGCTGTCACTTTATCCACAGTGCATGCTGGTTCATTAACATAGTCAGCTTCTGCTTTGATTTCCTCTGAAAGATCAACATCAAACACAAATGCAGTTTTACTGCCAATATGTTGAGCACATTGAAGGAACCATGATTCAAAAGATGAATATTATGCTCAATGTCAACATTTAAAAGCGGTTGCTTGCAGTCAAAGCATGACAAGCAAAAGACAAAACACTGTACTGCTACATTTTTTAAATTAAGTGTAAGTGTAACACTATTCTGCCCTACAGGTCTCATGAACAGCACCCAGATTTGTTACTTAGACTCAATATGAATACTATCTGTAATCAGGACGGATTTGCAATTAGAGCAACCCAGATTATTTTAATTGCTTTTAATATGCTTGTTTTATGTGTTGGTTGTATTGCGTATCTGTTTTTAATGTGCTATATGTGCTGGTTTTACTGTAAAGTGTCTTTGAGTACCATGTAAAGCACTATATAAATAAATGTATTATAATTAATATTATGGCATTTCAATTTAAATGTAGCAGATGTGTCAGCTAAACATTGATTCTGTAAACTGTATTAATTTTTTTTGTATTAATAGGTTTTGTTGTTTACCCCAAAGTGACCCTACCTGTATTATGTAACAACTGTTGCCTCTTTTTTAGGTTGCAAGAGTGAAAATGAATGAGCCTCAACATCTGTTGTGTCCTTGTTTCAGAATGATGAAGAAAGTTAGAGAACAGCATGATGTCACAGGATACTTCTTTTCTTTGGCAGCTATCATGTGTTTCCTAAATAATGTACAGATTTGTACACATTTTATTTTTAAAATGGCTAAAAGAATAGTGCATATGTCTGCTGCCAAAACTGGGAAAAAAATGAGATGCAGTGCCCCCTGCTGCAACAATTTAAATTTTAAAATGACAAGAGCAAACAGGAAACTTTAAAGTCAAAGTCAAAGTATCTTTATTAGTCTCCCCAAGGAGAAATTCATTTTTGACACAGGGAGACATTGCTGCAAGAGTTACAACAGAGACACAAAACAAGCACAGGGTTAAAACAATTAAAAGACAAATGTACAGTAAACATTTAGCCTACTCAAAGAGCTATGCTAATTTACCATTTTCTATACTTGTGCAAAAAAGCCATCCTTCCTACATCCTAAAGAAGTTGTTGACTTTCATCAATCTGGTATAAAACCTTTAATCACTATCTCTAACAAAGATGCAGAGAGAAACACACATTTAATATTCATAAGCCAGTTGATATTATCATACAGAGAATCCAGTAACCTTCTCAAGTCTGACTGCAGTGTTTAAACAGATAAAGTCTTCATTTTGCAGATCCATTGTTTTTTCTCAGTACAGTTCATTGACATCCATCCTACGTTCTGGACAGACATTACACACTGACCATCAGTAGGAGGAGGAGGTTGTGGTGTCCAGTAGCTGAAGGAAGAACATGATGTTTAGATCAAGGCTGATAGATTTTATGATTCAAAGTGTTTAGGAATGTGTCTCTTACCTTACAGTCAGATTACTTCCATCAATCCACTTCCATCTCCCACCTTCAGCTCTCAGGCCAAACCAGTATCCAACAGTTCCTGAACTACCCTCGCTGAATCTATTGAGTGTAGTCTGAGAAGAGAGAAACCGTTATCAGATATTTAAACACTATAACTAAATAATCACACTGTTATCTACAATGTTAAAAAAAATCCTGCAAAAAATGTAATAATCTGGCAGCTGGGACACCAAAGAAATGCTGTAAAATATCTTTCTTGTTAAAACACTCATTTTCAATAAAGAAAATATAGTTTGTAGCTTTAATTTGACAAAACATCTTGTGACCTGTTTTGCTTCTACATATTTAATAAAGGATAGTTACATCTGTAAAACCATATTTGATCTAATCTAAGAAATGTATAACTTGAATTTAACAGTTTACATAGAACGTAAAATATTAATATTTGGGAACCTAAAATGAATATTAAATGGTCTTCTGTGAAAACAATTTAATTTTTTTTCAAAATGGCAATTATTATTTACAGTTAAAGGTTTTTAATGTTCTTTGTTGTGTTTTTGTAATGTTTTAAGGTTTTTGTTTCTTTTCTTTCAGTTTCAGGTTCTTGTTAGTGTACAGATTCAGTGTGTTTAGACCAACAAAAAATACATTTCAATGTAATAATTGTTTCATAAAAATGTCCACAGTTTTCTCATTACCTGTTCCTCTTGACTATGTACAACAACCAGATCTGAACCCTTTCCTCTGCATTCTTCTCGAGCTTCTTCCCAGGTTTTCTGATGAGGAAGAGGAGCGTCATGATACACATAGCAGGTAGACCCGATGAGGAACCAGCCCTCCTGACAGGCTTTACACTGTCTCACTGAAACAACAGAGACCAACCAATAAACAACATTACTGCAATATGATATTTATATTATTATTGATGATTTTTCAACTTAATTAATGGGATCTGAACATACCGTAATTTTTTTGGGGGCAGTAGACATCAATGCTCCACTGAGCTTGAGTGATCACCATGTCTTGCATTTGTTCTTTCAGATTGTTGTTGTCCCTCTTCACCTTTTCATTGTCTAAGTTGAGTTTGTTGTTGAGGTTTGTCAGGTTGCCCAACTGGACTGTCAGATTGTTGTTGTCCCTCTTCACCTTTTCATTGTCTAAGCTGAGTTTGTTGTTCAGGTTTGTCAGGTTATGATTGACAGCCATCAGCTCACTTTCATCGCTCTGATGACTTAGTGTATCAACTGCAAAATGAAAATTAGCTTCTTAGTTATAGTGATAATGTAGTTTTCATTGTATTAGTGATGCACCTTGTTTACATTATAATAATAATAGACATCCATCCATTACAGGATGGATTCACATGTTTCAAATCTATCTTATTTATTTATTTATTTATTTATGAACATTTATTAGAGGATCAACCCCATGAGATGCAGCATCTCGTTTTCATGGGGGTCCTCAGGATCATGTACAAAACAACAGAACAGCAGAACAACAGAGTAGATACAATCAAACAGAAAAGAGAACAAAAAAGAACAAAAAAAAAGAAAAAAAGAACATAATAATAATAAAAAACACGCATGCCCAAACTATACACACATAAGCTCTCAATATCCCTACCCCCATCCCTATCACATGTAAAATGTTTGAGAAACGACTAATGTAACATATAACACAATAATCCCACATATAACTGACAAAGTTAACATCACAATGTACATTTATGTACATAAGCTCATTCATATATAGCCTACACACATCCATAACATGACACATATCAATTGCAAATCTGAAAAGCTAGAAACAAAGACAAGTATTCTGAAGATGTGTTAACAAAGCAGTTCGGAACAGAGGAAAAGACGTAAGCGAGCGAATAGATGCAGGAAGGCAGTTCCAGTCACGAGGAGCTCTAATATATATATATATATATATATATATAAACAGTTAGGTGTTATTTGAACACTGAAACTGGGTTTTCTTGCTCTGATTATTCCTCCTGTTCATTCTGGTGAATAAGAAATCCCTTTCTGATGCACTTCCAATGTAAGAGATAGAGGACAAAGTCCAGAGTGCTACTTTAGTATAAATCTGTCAAAATAAGTTTTTAATCATTAAATGTGCTCTTGGTGTTTCTATCACTCTGCTGCAGAAATGAAGCCTCATGTTAGCTTCTGATAAACCTTTGAATACATCTTAGTACAGAGCAAATATGAAGAGGAGAAGTATTAGAGTTTCTATGTGCATATGGACATGAGACAGACTTGACAAAATGTGAACCTGTCCTTTAAATAAGGACTACCAACAACAAGCTAAGACAGTGGTACTCACAGTAGATACGAAGGCCCATGATGACTAACAGTATCAGCCAACACACTGCTATCAGTGGAAAAGACTGAGAGAAGAAGAGAGACCTCTGGTCTGAGAGAAAAAGAAGAACTCATTTGAGTTAATGATGTTGATTTAACAGTCAAAGGTGGTCTGAATACATTTGAAGTCTTACAGAAATAAAAAGAGCTTTTGGGGAATGTGACATACATAATTCACCTTATTTGTTAAGTGTGGTTCTACACACTGTTGATTATTAACGCAGCACCTTGTTCTTAATATGGTTCTACATGCAGTGATAAACGTAATACATATACATGTAATTTACTGTCCTTAGTCACTTCATGTAATTATGACTGTTCAGGGACGGCGGCCCCTTTAAATGTTCTGAATGCGTGATGACGTTAGACGCTACGGGGGTTTGTTGTTGGTCAGCGCCTTTTTCCTCATAGAGTTGTGTTCTTGCTAAAAAATAAACGACACACGCACTCGTGTGCTCAACGTGAGAAATTGCCTCTTGTAAATATACTTCAATTTCCACAAGCTGAGCTTTTAAACACTCATATTTTAAATCTCCATCACTATCACATTTTTATATAATAATTATATGTTTATATGTTAAACTTCAATATTCCGCACATTAATAGCAGTGTTGTAATTCTGATTGAACATTGGGCTCTAAATCCCATTCAGTCTCCTTTTAAACTGCTGTGTGGACATTTGTCCATCAGTTTACTTGAAACTGGAAGGGTCAGAAAGGACAAAAGAGCCAGAGGAGATTGTTTATCACTTTTATTGACAAAAAAAACAACCGTCTGTTGCATAATGCATACATGACATGCATAAGAAGTTTAAAGTGCAGCATTTCTGGTTGAGTCGTCATAATATTAATTTTTTATAATAATATTAATAAATAAATCTTATTATTAACAATTTTGAATGTGTGAAAATGTACCTGGAGGGGCTGCCACTTTATCCACAGTGCATGCTGGTGCATTCACATAGTTATCTCCTTCTATGACTTCCTCTGAAAGATAAACATATGTTTTCAGTTCCTCTTTAAAGTTGTGACAGAGTTGTTGTTTGGTTAGCAGCTAATGCTGAGTCATTGTGAAGGATTTAACCCTCACTGTTTGTCTGCAACATCTCCTCACGCTGCTGCAGTTCACCTTTCAACTCCAGCTTTTCAACTGGGACTTCTTATCACAATCAAATATCTTTCTGCTGAGACTGAAGACACATGAGACAAAATCAAATCATCCGTTTAAAAATAAAAAATTAGCTTTTCCGTAATACTGTAAGTCAGGGGTTTCCAAAGTCTGAGACTGTGATGCCTATATGATCCTGATATGATCCCATAGACACTCAACAATTGAGCCAAAACAGCCTCATATTGCTGTTTGACATAACTTCAGACTACACCAGGTACATCAAATAAGTCTCTGTAAGGCATTGATTAGTTTCTGACTCTAGGAAAGTGGGGAAAACAGCAACAACACACACATTTAGGCTATTCTTTATGATCTTCTTTTGTTAAAAGTCATAATTAGTTATTTGTTAATAGTAAAATTAGACCATATTTGCTGCTCTCTGTCTCAAAGACTTATCTTCATGCCATCATTATGTCCACTTTGTCGTATTGTTTACCTGTTTGGTCACTTACAACAAATGAGATTCTTGAACCAGTAATAAGACTCTATAACAAAGCCTATAAGCTACATGTTAGGCTTCCTGGGTGGACTCACCACTGTACTGCACTATCTCTGTGTAATGCCTTGACATTTGAGAATTATAAATTAAGCCATGGGATAAAACTGTATTATCAAATTTTAAATGGTCACACTGTAGCTGCTCTGTCTACGTAGGTTCCAAAACCCAGTTCAAGGTCCGAGCGCATTACGAGATCTGCTACAAATGGACTTTTGCCTTTACCGGCTTTTAAAACTGTTATGGACAGAGATCTTTTTCCTATGTGCTCACTAAAGTCTGGAATTACATTCCACAGCACATCAGAACTTTAACATCAATAACATCATTTAAATTAACATTTGCTCGCTATTTAATGGCGAGGTATACCTGCGACCATTAAGTCAGCTTTATGTCTTTGCCCTGTTGCTCAGTCTCCTGGTCTGTGTGTTTGTTACTGTTCTGTCTAGGAGTTTTTGTTGTGTATGTGGTGTTTATGTTCTGCAGAGCAGGAACCTGCTGAAAATCAGTTTTACACTGAGTCAGGCCCGATCGTCTTTAATCTTTTCCTGTTTAATAAATAAAAAATGAAATGAAATGAATTTTTTCACTTCCATTCACTGAACCTCTACTGAAACTGTTTGGAGTCTACATGGGGAGGCCCGCCTCACACTTTAAAAAACCTCTGCTCATTAATACATATTTCTTTCTGATGAGACCATCATTTACAATATACTTGAGCTGGCTGCCATTCTATCCACAGTGCTGTTAAAAGACAGCTCCTCTCTGTTTTCTCTGAGAAACAAATACATGACATCTTATTATTCCCTATGTGTTGAGCAGAGTAGAAAAGTCAGAATGAATTTGGGAATTTTAAAACCCGTTGGTGCTGTTGTAAAGCATCAGAAGCATCTCACATTGCAAAAAAACACAAATGATATATACTATACATAAATATAAATATACAGTAGTACCTGGAGGGGCTGCTACTTTACCCACAGTGCATGCTGGTACATTAACATAGTCAGCTTCTTCCTTGATTTCCTCTGAAAGATCAACATCAAACACAAATGTTCATATGTTTATATGCAGTTTTACTGCCAATATGTAGAACACACTGGAGTAAAGTTTCAACCTGCAGATAAAGAGACATTACATTCTCTAAGAAACAGTCAGCCTATTTTGATCTCATTTTGTTCTGATGAAGCTCAGCACACATTCTTTCAGGAAGACGTCATTAACCCAATCACTACCCTTTCTTCTTAAATCAAATCAGCTGTTCAGAAGCGATGCTTTCAGTTAAACCAATCAGACTTGGCCACAAAATGCAAGGGCCAATCACAGCATTACAACTCTGCTTTAAATCTGTTCTCTCCCTGTGCTGTCAGCTGTCATTTCAGGCAAAGCGCTCGACCCTCCTCCTCCCCCCCTCATCGTGTTTCTCCCGGCTGACCGATCCGTTGCCTCTTCGGTCTGGTCTCTGGTCTCTTTCTCCACCGCCACCAGTGTCTAGACTCCATCGGGGGGTTATGTTCCTGTTCTCCACCCCTTTAAAAATATTATTAATTCGATGGAGTCTAATCTCCAAAAGACTTTGTACATTTTATTATAAAGTTGTACAATAAATATTTTTGCATATCTGCAAACAAAGTCTCTCCTGATTGAATTCACCTGTAGTCCTCGATATCAAACTAAAGCAGAACTAAAAACCACACAGGTACAGATATGGTTTTAGTTCTGAAATGAAATCATAACATTCCCAGTGTGTTGAGCAGAGTGGAAAAATCATAATTCCTTTAGGCATTTTAATAAACCTTGGTGCTAGAGTTTTGCAATCAAAAGCATCTAACATTACAAAACCCAAAGAATGTAGACAACATCCTGGTACATGAATACAGTAGATAATGTATTACAGGTACACACATAAAGATGAGAATATGTAGAAGTACCAGCTTTATCCTGTGGTCTTCTCTTCATCCTGAACAAATGTTTAAAGTCCTGCTGCAGTCCTGTATGAGAGCTGTTAGGAGGCCGTCTGCTCCGCTGTGAGACTCTTTACTGGACTTCTACTTCCAGGTTGTGACTGTCGTTTTCCCAAATTATCAGGTTAAATAACCTTGTTGTTGTGAAGAGGAAGTGAATTGCACGCACAGAGTCTGTTTTGGTACGACCACAGGGGGAACAAAGTCAGTCAGGCAGTCGACCTTTCATCAATCCACCATAACTTTTATCATAATCAAAGAGAGTCAATCATTTCTTTCTGCTGTGAATAAAGACCCATCTGACAAACATTCATTTCTACTTTATGGTCAAACCGTGATCAATAACGTGATGGTGGTGTTTGTTGTTTTGTGACCAAACATGGTGAGAATAAATATCTACATTAAGACGAGCAGCATTGATGGACACAGTGATGTATTGATGAGCTCTTAAACATTCAAACTTTCAACACAGCTAATTATCACATATTCTTAAGCAATAATGATGAATGAAAAAATCAATAATTGTTCACACAGAAGATCATTGTTCATCATACTGAGAACAAACATCCATCTCTCCTCCCCTGTACCTGCTTATGTCTGTTTACAGGAGCATATCCCAGCATGCACTGCATGAAAGGCAGAAACAGATTGACCTGCCCGTGTTTGGACTGTGGGAGGAAACCCATGTGAACATGAGGGAACATGTAAACTCTAAATGCAGCGAACCCACTGAGACCAGATCTGCTTCTGTCTCATCTGGATTAAACATGTTACAGCATCCTGAATACGGCTGTTCCTCCTCTGTTGATTAAAGCGTGCTGACATTTACAATAAAAAAAAAACATGTGACAGATTTTTCATTCAGTGTTGGCTGTTGGCTTATCTGTGGCAACAATATAAAATGTCACATAGAAACAGGGCTTCATGGATAGTTCAATTGGTAGAGCGGACATATTAGATAATGATTACATCCACACACATAAACCTTATAATATTTTAAAGTACCAATTTCCTCCTGTGGTTTTCTGTTGATCCTGAACAAATGTTTAAAGTCCTGCTGCAGTCCTGTATGAGAGCTGTTAGGAGGCCGTCTGCTCCACTGTGATGGTCTGATTTGAGGTTGTGCCCTATTTTATTCAGGTTATGGTTGTGATTGTCATTTTTTCTTTCAGTCTGCTTGTCTCACACATCCTGTTCAATGATGTTGCAAATTCCTGAATTATGTTGTTCATTCTACACTGGTGAAATTATTTTCAAACAGCATTATGTAAGAAAAAGACAATAACAACAAAGTGTCGCAGCGTTTTTATTTAATGTTATAAAACGAACTTTTTTCTAGATAGATAAATAGAAAACATTTTACACGTTAATATTCCTAACATGCTGAAGCAAAAAGCTCTGAGGACATTCTGTTGAGAACAAGTGATGCAGTGTCCCCATTTTGGCCAATGAGTAGCAACAATATATGTTCCATGATACATAGGAGACAGGAAACTGAGCAGTCTGTCTGTCCCTGTCATCAATCTGCTGATATACTAATTATAAGCATCACATCTCTAACAAAGCAGAACAAAAGCCCATTCAACAGGTATCAATGATAACAGTGTCCCTTCAGTCTAGTCACTGTATGTTTCACAGACTTACATTAGCATACCTATATAATCAAATATCTAAATGCATGTAAATCTAAGTGTCTGTTTTTTTTAATGAGACACACAAACAGCTTTACAAAATAATTCTCTGTAAATATTTATTCTTTTTCTACAAAAATAAATCCCCTGAACATTTTTAGTTCTGAAGACAAAACATTAAAATTGTGAAGTAGAAGACTTTACAGTTTGATATGTATAAGCCAGTTGATATTATCATGCAGAGTCTGACTGCAGTGTTTAAACAGATAAAGCCTTCATTATGCAGATCCATCGTTTTTTCTCAGTACAGCCCACTGATATCCATTTATTGTTCTGGACAGACATTACACACTGACCATCAGCAGCAGGAGGAGGTAGTTGTGGTGTCCAGTAGCTGAGAGAAGAACATGATGTTTAGATCAAGGCTGATAGATTTTATGATTCAAAGTGTTTAGGAATGTGTCTCTTACCTTACAGTCAGATTACTTCCATCAATCCACTTCCATCTCCCACCTTCAGCTCTCAGGCCAAACCAGTATCCAACAGTTTCTGAACTACCCTGGGTGTAGTAATTGAGTGTAGTCTGACAACAGAGAAACAGTTATCAGATATTTAGACACTATAACTAAATAATCACACTGTGATCTACAGACTCACAGTGTTCAAACCTGGAGGAAATACATTTCAATTTAATAACTGTGTTCATTGGTGTAAATCTCATCTAACAGATGGGGAGGACACTAAAATAAAAATTTCTTAAGAGCAATATTTGATGAGACACAGATAATACATACAACATTGTACTTGTAGCAGATATGTGTAGTAGTAGGCTGGCAAAGCTGTTTTATATTTAGATGACTGACTTTGTTCGGCTCATTTTCTATAACCAGTGTGTAGCATGAAAGCACGGTGGGTGGAATTAGCAAGCTAGCCAACGTTAACAATCCTAAGGAAGTAAATCTCTTTCATTGGATTATGAAATTTAAAAAGCCATTGAATTTCTAGCAGTGAATATATTTATGCATTGAAATTATGTATCTTAAATTTGTACTTCAAAATTTTAGTCTTCAAATGTTCAACAACTCATCTTCACCTAATTTTCTAAGTTACACAAATTCAGAATATGAAATGCAAATAAAAAAATCAAATATACCAAATTCAGATGCAAAATACAGTGTATAAAATTCAACTAATATATTTTTAACTTGCTAAAATTCAATAGGGAATATGCCAAATTCAACTGCAAAATGTAATGAATAAAATCAGTGTTAACATCCGGGAGCCGAAGGAAAAAGCAATCGATTCTAGATTCTAGATCAGGAGTGTGCCGTAGTGGATTGCCATGAAAACTTTTTATAATTTTCATCTGCTATAACTCTGTTATATAGAGACAGCATATGGGTAGTTTTATGAAAATTGATGGCGACTTACACATTTGTTCGGACGCGGCAGCCAGCTGAAGCTCACAGACCCCGCTGTCAGCTGGCTGGAGCTCTTTCAAGAGACTCGGGGACAAGAGGAGTTTATTTCCTCCATCGTTTATTTAAATAACACAACACAAATATCCATTATAAGATTAACGTGAACCTGTGAATATCTGCCTTTTCGGAGTTAAAAAGCTTCACAAGCAATTGCGGGCGTAATCAGAACCGATCCGCTCTACACGCTCACTATGCAAGCTGCGTAGGGCCCCGCAAATTACTCGAGGCCCCGCCTACCCCTCGTGTCATAGCGCGTCAATTAATGTTTTCAACATCCATGACAAAATGAAGCGAAACTATCCTTCTGGTCACGAAAAGAGGAAAAAAAAACACCATGAGAGTGAATTGTGGGAACAACCAACAGGTAAACTTGTGTTCTCTCCTCTCCAAGTTTGATGTCAGTAAAGTAAAGTTATGTTTATGTGCATTTTTATTGTCTTTTTTTCGGTCTTGCTAACCTAGCTGGGCAGGCAGGCAGTGCATCTCTTGGTCTGTGTCTAGCTGCTAATGTTTTGTGACTTTGTGCCTAACAAAAGTGAGAGTAAAATAGAATTATTTATTACATTTGATAAACGATAAAAGTTCAACGGTGTATGTTTACTGCAGCTCGGAAAAGAGAACCGCGTTGGGTGTGTTATCATGCGTTAGGCGCGTGCACAAAATGAAACATGCATTTTTCAAGCAGAAATATATGTGAAGAACAGACAGACTGTAGGCTACAATATATGGGCGTGAATGATGGCACTCCTCATCACACATTATACATACTTTTAAGACAGTGATTTTCTAGTCTCAGACAATGTGTAATTAACAACTGCACTAATTATGCAAGATGGAAAGCAATGTATTGACAATTTGACATTGATTTATAGGCTATATTGAATTTAAAATGTTGATTAGCTGGACATACTGGTCAATATGGATTCACATCCCTCAGTAAATAATAACCATAAATCAAGAATTGCTTCAACATGCATAATGATAAATAAATAAAAACTTTAACATGCTATGGCAAGCCAATTTAGCTTTTATTCATTCAGTTCATGTATTTTTGATATCAAGAATTCGATTTTTTTTACTATTTGCAATGTGAATTCTTGATTATTTTTACTAGTAGGGCCCTTTAGTTAATTTTTACCTACCAATGTCTATTCTATCAGGAATTACATGTTCACTTGTACCAAAGTTAATTCTTGATATCACTCACAGGGGTTATTGATATCTGCATCACTAGTTCACTATTTAAATATTACAAGAGCCAAGCCATAGTATAAATAGTATTTTATATTTGAAAATGTATAAAAGGAAATTGGGAGCCAGTTTAATTGGGTCTGATGCAGCTTATGAAATGAGTTATCTATAATTTGCAGGTGCTATGCTTAAGTTTGTCAGTAGAGGAGATGCTGGATCATCAGCCAGTACAAGCACAGACTCAATTGTTACACATCCAGCCTCCACAGCCAGTACTACACACACACACACACACACACACACACACACACACACACACACACACACACACACACACACACACACACACACACACACACACACACACACACACACACACAGGGCACAGAGAAACATATGGCATTATTTATTATTTACAAGTAGGGACGTATCCCTCCCTTCAGAAGCTGCTCTCCCACTCATCTGCTGCTCTGAATCTAGAATCGATTGCTTTTCTTTCGGTTCCCGGATGTTAACACTGAATTCACATTTTGCAGCTGAATTTGACTTATTGAATTTTGAGAAAAGAATCCCACGAGTCCCTCGGACTTCTGTTCAGCATTAAAGCAACACTATGTAACTTTTAGCTGCAGCTGTAGTTCCAATGAGACAACCTGTAGGGGGACGGAAGCAGGAAAAGTTACATAGTGTTGCTTTAACGTGAAAGCATAAAACCAAGCAGTGGACCAAACCACTGTGAGGAAAGGGAGGGGGGACTCAACATGTTTCTAAACTTAAAACACATTTGTTGTATTATTTTACTACTTACACAATTATTTGAAGTATTTAATTATGTACCATACACAGAATGGGTTTAATGACATTTTTAGGGGGGGATAACCCTCAGATGGGGTGGGTCCCCCCCCGATTCCTCCCCAATTTCCGCCTATGTGTGTCATAAAAATGTCCACAGTTTTCTCATTACCTGTTCCACTTGACTATGTACAACAACCAGATCTGAACCCTTTCCTCTGCAGTCTTCTCGAGCTTCTTGCCAGGTTTTCTGATTAGGAGGATCAGCGTCATAATACACATAGCAGTTAGACCCGGTGAGTTCCCAGCCATTCTGACAAGCTTTACACTGTCTCACTGAAACAACAGAGACCAACCAATATACATTACCTCATTGTGATATTAATATTATTAGTGGATCTAATTAATAGGATCTGAACATACCGTTACTTCTTTTGGGGCAGTAGGCATCAATGCTCCACTGAGCTCGGCTGACGTTGAGCTCATTCCAGTTTGTCTCCATGTTTTGTATTTGTTCTGTTAAGTTCTTCTTCTGTGTCTCCAGCTGCTGGTTTACTGCTGTCAGCTGCTGGATTTCTGCCGTCAGCTTGGCGTCGTTAACAGAAGTAACTATAGTGACAGACAGAGGACGGTGTTGAAAAATGTGAACCTGTCCTTTAAATAAGGACTACCAACAACAAGCTAAGACAGTGGTACTCACAGTGGATACGAAGGCCCATGATGACTAACAGTATCAGCCAACACACTGCTATCAGTGGAAAAGACTGAGAGAAGAAGAGAGACCTCTGGTCTGAGAGAAAAAGAAGAACTCAGTTGAGTTAATGATGTTGATTTAACAGTCAAAAGGTGCTCTGAATACATGTGATGTCCTACAGATAAAATAGCTGAGCTTTTAAACACTCATATTTTAAATCTTCATCATTATCACAGTTTTTTAAAACATTTTTGATAAATAAATCTCATGTTTAACAATATTAAATGTGTGAAATGTACCTGGAGGGGCTGCCACTTTATCCACAGTCCAGGCTGGAGCATTAACATAGTTATCTTCTTCTTCTTTGATTTCCTCTGAAAAATAAACATCAAACACAAATGTAGACAACATTGTGGTACATAGATACATATATTAAATAATGTCTTAGATGCAGACAAATAAACAGAATATGTTAAAGTACCAATTTCCTCCTGTGGTCTTCTGTTCATCCTGAACAAATGTTTAAAGTCCTGCTGCAGTCCTGTATGAGAGCTGTTAGGAGGCTGTCTGCTCTGCTGTGATGCTCTTTACTGG
Organism: Perca flavescens; assembly: GCF_004354835.1. Taxonomy (NCBI): domain Eukaryota; kingdom Metazoa; phylum Chordata; class Actinopteri; order Perciformes; family Percidae; genus Perca; species Perca flavescens. The sequence goes on along the minus strand of NC_041336.1, from coordinate 7,092,942 downwards.
ACTTCTGCTTCAGAAGGCTGTAAGGGAAATGATAAAGTTTACAGTGTATTAATTTATATTTCTCAGAAAAGTGTTTGATTTTTAGTTCTGCTTTGAAGTTGTGACAGAGTTGTTGTTTGGTTAGCAGCTAATGTCTAAAAGTCTTCTCCTTTTATGGTGTTAACTCACACTGTGTCTGCAGCATCTTCCCCCAAGCAACAATGATGAATAAAAAAATGTATAACTGTTCACCCAGAAGTTCATTGTTCATCACACTGAAAACAAACATCCATCTCTCCTCCCCTGTACCTGCTTATGTCTGTTTACAGGAGCATATCCCAGCATGCACTGCGTGAAAGGCAGAAACAGATTGAGCTGCCCGTGTTTGGACTGTGGGAGGAAACCCATGTGAACATGAGGGAACATGTAAACTCTAAAAGCAGCGAACCCACTGAGACCAGATCTGCTTCTGTCTCATCTGGATTAAACATGTTACAGCATCCTGGATACAGTTGTTCCTCCTCTGTTGAGTAAAGCATGCTTACATTTACAATAAAAAAACAACATGTGAGAGATTTTTAATTCAATGTTGGCTCTTGGCTTATCTGTGGTATCAATATAAAATGTTACAAATAAACAGAAAATGAAAGTATTGCATCTCTAAGAATGAAAAATAAAAGCCCATTAATAATGAACAGTTTAGTGCCCCTTCAGGCCAGTCACTGTATGTTCCTAAATGATGGTAGTCAGTAGTCAGACACACCATACCTCTAACATATACAATTCAAATCCTTGTTTAGGTCTTCTCAACCAATAGAAAGCTAATCCATCATTTCAGATGAAACAAAGATCCTATATAGTAAAGAGGAATCTCCCGAGGGCAGAATAATTGTATGACCAAAGATCCTCTATACTAAACTGTTCTAAACTGTTCTAAAGAGAAAATGGCATTACTGTTTTGAGGATTGGCATAAGTCTGGGCCTTGTAAATACTCCCACCAGTGTTTATGCATTTATGTGTCAGCACACCCCCACATTTGGCAACAGGCGAGTGTTAATTTCGGACCCTGCACAGTACTGTGTACAGTAGCCATTTAATTTACTTTGTAAATGTAAGAGAACTTGATTGAAGAAGAATTCCCACATGCTCGAATCATCCCCACAATGGAGTTTAGTTCTGTTTGTTTTTTAACAGTATTTTGTTACAAAGAAAAAGAAGAAGAAGAAGAAAGAAGTGTTATAGCTTTGGCTATTTATTTATTTTACTTAGGTATATTGTTAATAATTTGCATAGTTAATGTTGTTCTTTGGTGATAGTTTATACAGGTTTTTCAAATGTTATTTTATAAAAATATCTTTTTTTTTCTCAATTTTTTGAGACTTTAGGGGCTCCGTGCATTAGTCATATAATGTAGTTTCATAAGTAATAAAAAAAAAATTCACACAGGGAACTGTCAGCTAAAACCACAAATGTTGAAATTGTCTCACACTTAGAGTATCCTAGACAAAAAGGGGAAACTCTGCCTTTTAAGTGGAAATACTTAAAACACTTTAAAACCCATCTGCCTGCTCTCCTTGTGTAATAATGCTTGTATAACCTCATCCCTGTTATGCACAATCAAATTATAAACATCATTTCGTTCAGGAGATCCTGGGCTATCAGGATAAGCATGCTACAGGGATGCCACATGAATGTGTAAATTGTGATATGACTATAGAGACAAAAGAAAAGACTAAATGGAAATTACATCTCAGAAATGTATTGAAATCATACAAAGGAACAATAATGACTAAACATTTGGCTTTTGAAAATTGTTCTCCCAAGTGTTGGCAATCAGGGGAAACAAAAATAAACACTGTATACAACAAAAATATAAAACTATTTAGGTTGTGGGAAAAGTTCCATAGGCTTTTATCCAAAAAGGTTAGGTGTGTAATCTCTAATGCATTATCTGTCTGCTATTTGACATTAGTAGGCCAAATCACACTCATTTCAGCCTCCAGGCTTCAGTCTGCCATCCCTTTATCTGTCTGCCTCTGCTGATCCTCTGCCTTCCAATACACACACACACACACACACACACACACACACACACACACACACACAGTAAATAAGACCCTCCTGTAAGGCCTCTCTATTGGCTGAGCAAACTTGATCCCTCAAATTGCTTGATGTGACTGGTTGAGCCAGCTGTCAGTCAAGACAACTATCCAAGATAGCACCAAGCTAATGCAAATACATCGGTTTCTGGTACAACAAGATGACCAAATAAAGTAAATAACAATTGTGGATTTTATCGCTCTGGAATGATTGTGCAAAATCTCCGAAAAGTCCAGAAAGCCAGATTTCTAAACTTCTGGAAGGACTACAAAGCCACCGAAGGAATCTTTAGAAAGCTCTAGCTGTAGCTAACGAGCTAAAGCTAAAAAATAAAAGGATGGGTCCAAAAGTCGCGAAGCAAACGGAATATATGCAAGTTGATTTTTGGATTCATAATAATTTATTTATGTAACAAAGACACTGTTATTCCTTGATGGATTAAAAAAGTTTCTGGATGGCCTACAATTGTCGGAGCACCTCGTTGAAACAATGCATTTCTCTACTTCTTCGAATTGTGTGGGTTTTCTTGGATTATTTAATAAGACATCTATCAAATTAGACAAAAACTAGAAATATGTTCTTCATTAGACAGTAAACAAACATAATTATACCCTAATTACACAACATGCACCTAAATTATTGCCGTATTAGAAACCACATGTAATGCCGTAGGAATATTGGACTCCAAATATACCAAAGACACTATTATACCAAAATATGCTCTAATCAGAAACCAAATAGATCTTAATACACTGTTAAAAAAATACATTCCATATCAGAGCCTAAATACTTTATTCTACCGGTATCACCAAATTATGCAGCTATTTGGATTTACTATTCTGATAAGAACTGTATTTTCTATCCAGTATTAGTGAAGAAAATACCAGTACAAGAAATCAACATTGCATATGATCACATGAACAAAGATACAGTATCTGATCCATAGCAACAGCGTAAGTTCCAAGATATCTATTATTGATATACTGTATTTAAGAAAAATACTAAACTTACCTTGGGATGGAGGATGTTTCTTATTTTTGAATACAACCTAAGCGTAGTTAACTTCCTCCTCCGCCATGGTTACAGTCGCTCTGTTGGGTTCTGTCTGACTTGCAGACAGAGAAGTACTGCTGAAATTAATACACAAGGCATCTGTACGTCTGATAAGAACAACTTCTGTTTTTGGTTGAGAAAGGTATTTGCAATCATGACTGGCTGAATATGATCTTCCAAACCATATACAGTGTTTTCTTTAGTACTTAACATGCTCTGTTAACAACACATATTACATATTCACAAGCAATAATAATGAATGAACATCAAAGAGTTCATTGTTTATCATACTGAGATTAAACATCCATCACTCATCCCCTCTACACATGTCAGTTTACAGAAGTGTATCCCAGAATGCACTGCGTGAAAGGCAGAGGGAACATGTAAACTCTAAAGACAGCAAGCACACTGAGGCCAGATCTGCTTCTGTCTCTTCTTTGATAAACATGTTACATAAACTGACATTTACAATAGAAAGAGAAAAATCAATCCATTATCTAATTGCACTTATACTTTTAATCCATGTGTCTGTTTTTCAGACACACACCAACAGCTTTGAAAGTCTTCATAGTTTGATAGCCACTTGATATTATCACACAGAGTCTGACTGCAGTGTTTAAACAGATAAAGCCTTCTTTTTGCAGATCCATTGTTTTTTTTCTCATCACAGCTCACTGATCTCCATCCTAGAGACGAACAGACTCTAGTGGCCTAAAATAAGTGTTGATACACAAATGTTCAATTATATCATGGCTGTGAATTTTGCCATTTCAAAAGCGTTTCCTGTCAATGTGTTGCATTATGAAAAATATGCTTACAGTATCTCACCAGCAGATAAGAAACATTTATCTTTTTAAAACTACAGAGCCTGTGTGAAGGCTGATAGGGAAATGATAAAGTTGACAGTGTACTAATTTCCATTTCTCAGAAAAGTGTGTGGTTCCTAGTTCTGCTTTGAAGCTATGAAATAGTTGTTGTTTGGTTAGCAGCTAATGTCTCAAGTCTTCTCCTTTAATGGTGGTAACCCACACTGTGTGTCTGCAGCATCTCTCCACGCTGCTGCTGCCAACCTTTCATCAACAGACAGTAACTTTTATCATAATCAAATAGATTCAATACATTATATCTGCTGAGATTGAAGACCCATTTCACAAACTTAAAATTCTACTTTTCAAGTTCATTGTTCATCACACTGAGAACAAACATCCATCACTCCTCTTCTGTCCCTGCCTATGTCTGTTTACAGGAGCATATCCCAGCATGCAATGCGTAAAAAGCAGAAAGAAACAGATTCAACACACAAACACATTAACTTGACCTGCCCATGTTTGAACTGTGGGAGGAAACCCATGTGAACATGAGGGAACATGTAAACTCTAAAAGCAGCGAACACACTGAATATATCAGCCTGTTTTGGGTCACTATCAAACATCCATTGTAACCCACTAAACAAAATCATATCAATGAGCAGTATAATAAAAATAAACAGGAATAACTGATCAGTATTCACAACATGAGGACTAAACTAAAAGGAACACAGATAGCCTCAGACACCCCCCACACTGCTCTGTCTTCTACCCTCAGGTCAGAGACACAGGTCACTCTCATTCAGGACTAACCCCTATTTCCACTGGGCACCTCTGCACTGCTTTCTGGATGCACCGCATGGCCCTGCAAACAATCACAGCCATTCAAGTTAAGGCTAGGTAATCTCCCCCCCACCACCACCACCACCCCTCCCGATGAGAGATTCCACTTGGGGGTGGTGAAAAAACATAATAGTCATCACAAATCTTTTTTTATAAAGACAATGCCAGAAAAGAGAAGACATGGAGATTAACTGCAGGAGTGCCTGGAGTGGAAGATAGATACTACCTTAATAAACATGTGATTGTTCTGTAAAGTACAAAGTATGCACAATAATTATAATAATACATTTAATTATTAATAAGGTCTCCAAAGTTTATCCACTGTAAGCACTGTCAAATATGGTAATAAGCTATTTTCACCTATTTAACGATTCGATTTTTAAAATCTGATGACACCAGTGTGTTCCCCATCCCAGAAAAACCCCAGGGTGTATCCAAAATTCTACACTTCCAACTTCTACTTATGAGAAATATACCAATATATTTAAAAACTACAACCCCCACTATAGACACGTCCCAGAATCTGTTACAAAGCTTGAGCACTTGTAGTTCTTCCGGGGTGGGTGGGAGGACGTGTTCGGCTCCTCTTTCTGCTGTCTGCCGTGAGTGAGCCGGCCGGCCGAGAACACAATACATGAGACAAATACATGAAACTGTATTTTATTATTGATGCTATCTTTATTGTTTAACTCCTCAAATACAACGTTAGAAAAAAAAATCAATATTACGAATATTATGTATTTGTATCTTTTCTATCCGCCGAGCGGTAATTACGACGTCACTTCCGGAGTCTTCAGCTGATTTCTTTTAAACGTTATTACGATGCATAACTTACTGGAACAAAACTGAGCAACGTGTTGTTGCTGGTGACAAAACTACTGATTATATATATTTATTACATGGCTTGCTTATATTCTAATGTACAATGCGGTCTGTTATTTTCTTGATAACAGACCGTTGCTATGTATAACACACCGTTGCCATGCATAGCAGAGCGTTGCCATGGACGCAGTTCTGTTCCCTCCGGAGGAGAGCTATCAATAAATCCGCTAGAAGAAGATTGGCGTCGGGGTCCTGTCCACCCCGTCGTTGTTGTATTCGCTATAACAATGCTCTACATGATCCCTTACGTACATTGAAGCGATACTGGCGTTATAGACCCGCTGATCGCCGTCTGATTCTGTGAATGAATGCCCGCATTGCATCGTGGGACATCGGCTTTGAATGCGCCCAGCTCGGCTCATATCGTAGCTTACTGTTCTGTCTTATTTACTGTAATATTTCACCGGTAATAAGACCGAAATAATATTATTAAAATAAAGAAATGCATACCATGATAACAGCTAAATACATGTTGAAAGATGTAGCGTTATAGTTTTAAAAATATCAATAAAAAACAAAGCAATCCAGCTTCCCTGGCCGAAATAGACCGAAATAATAACATGATAAGATCTGGTGAATAAATGTTGATTAAAACAGCGATTATTGGGCTAAAAATACCAATAATATAAAAGCTGTATCCAGCTTCTTTGCTGCAGCCAAGTGGCAGAAAGTTTCGTGCTGTGATTACGTAAGATGCTTCTCATTGAAATACATTAGTATAAAAAACGTGACCCCAACACGTAAATCTTCACAATTACGTAATGGTATCACGTTCTAATAGATTTAATTTCGTAATGCCATCACGAACTGACGTGAGACTGGGTTGCTCTAGAAGACTGCAGAGGAAAGAGTTCAGATCTGGTTGTTGTACATCATGAAGAGGAAAAGGTAATGAGAAAACTGTGGACATTTTTATGAAGCAATTATTACATTAAAATGTATTTTTGTTGGTCTGAACACACTGAGTCTGTACACTGTAAAAAAAAAAAACTAAACACAAACAATAAACATTACAAAAACACAACATGGTAAAAGAACATTAAAAACCTGTAACTGTAAATAATTGCAATTTTGAAAAAAAATTGAAATTGTTTTTACAGAAGAAGACCATTTCATATTTATTTTAAGTTCACAAATATTAATATTTTACTGTTAACTGTTAAATTCAAGTTATACATTTCTTAGATTAGATCAAATTTGTTTTTACAGGTGTAAATATCCTTTATTATTTATAAGCAACAAAAGTACACAAGATGTTATGTAAAATTAAAGCTACAAACTATATTTTCATAATCAAAAATAACTATTTACAACAAAGTTATTTTCCAGCATTTCTTTGGCGTCCCAGCCGCCAGATTATTGCCTTTTTTTGCAGAATTCTTTTTTTAACATTGTAGATAAAATTGTAATTATTTAGTTATAGTGTTTTAAAGATCTGATAACTTTTTCTGTCTTGTCAGTATGCACTCAATTATTACAGCCGGGTTAGTTCAGGAACTAATGGATACTGGTTTGGCCTGAGAGCTGAAGGTGGGAGATGGAAGTGGATTGATGGAAGTGATCTGACTGTAAGGTAAGAGACACATTCCTAAACACTTTGAATCATAAAATCTATCAGCCTTGATCTAAACATCATGTTCTTCCCTCAGCTACTGGACACCACAACCTCCTCCTCCTGCTACTGATGGTCAGTGTGTAATGTCTGTCCAGAACAATAAATGGATATCAGTGGGCTGTACTGAGAAACAAAGATGGATCTGCAAAATGAAGGCTTTATCTGTTTCAACACTGCAGTCAGACTCTGAATGATAATATCAACTGGCTTATACATATCAAACTATTAAGACTTCTACTCCACAATTTTTTAAAGCTGTTTGTTTGTGTCTGGAAAAAAACAGACACTCAGATTAAATGTATAAGTGCAGTTAGCTTTTCTTCGTCTTTGTAAGAGATGCAATGATTATGTTTCCAGTTTCTATGTGACAGATTGGCCAACAGAGGGCACTGCATCACTTGTTCTCAACAGAATAGAATAGGATATATTGCCTTTTTATTGTCACTATACACATTTACAACGAAATTAAAAGCAACTCAATGCCCTTCAGCCAACACATGCATATAGCAGGACAGATGCACGCGTTGTCGTTGTGGTATCATCTGAGTTTCAGGGTCATTTTCCAACTCATTTTATATGTAAAAAATACAACAACATGAAATTAAATAAGTAGTGCAAAAAAAAAAGGGGGGGGTAAGGTGTGATATGCAGTGTGGGTTATTGCACATGATTTGAATATTGCCCAATAGTGGTGATCATCTTACTCAATGAGTAATAGATATTGGAGAATGAGAGTAATGATATTGCACAGTATACGGGTATTGCACAGTAATGGAATTGCACAACAATTATCCATATTATCAATAGCATTAAATATGAAATATTGCACAGTAGTGAGTAGAAGACAGTCTGGGGGTTGGGGGGGTTAGACTGTGAAGTCTGTGAAGTCAGTGCATGTGTGAGTTCAGAGTGGTTATGGCTTTTGGGAATAAACCTGTTCTTGAATCTGTTAGTCCTAGTCTACTCTGCTGAGGCAGTGGGAGGTGTAAGTGTCCATCAGGGAGGGGCGAGAGCAGCCAATGATCTTCTGTGCTGCCTTTACTACTCTCTGAAGCCTCTCCCTGTCTGCCGTACCATACTGTGATACAGTACGTCAGCAGGCTCTCCATGGACCAGCGGTAGAAGGTCAACAGCAGGTTGGAGTCCAGCTTGTGTTTCCTGAGGACCCTCAGGAAGTGTCGCCGCTGTAGAGCCTTCTTGATGACCGCTGTGATGTTGTCTGTCCAGGAGATGTCAGCGGAGAATGTTCCAGAGTCTGTTTCAATATTTACTAGCTGATAGTTAAGTGGTATCTTTCTATCTAGAAGCAATTTCATATTTGAATCCATTACACTGAATACATGTTATGCCACACATTTGTTGTTATTCTCTTTTTCTTGAAAATGTCAGCCCGCTTTAATAAAGTGAGGAGGAACAACCGTATTCAGGATGCTGTACCATGTTTAATCCAGATGAGACAGAAGCAGATCTGGTCTCAGTGTGTTCGCTGCATTTGGTCCTCATTATTCAGTCTCACTGTCAACATCTGCACCAACAGAGCTCCAGAGAGGGACAGGAAGTCTAATTTATCAGGAAATCATTATATTATGGATTCTACAAAGAGGATTTTCCTGTTTTTCAGATAAGGAAATCTGACTTTTTACAATGTGGGGCCTTTAAAATTGAGATCAATAATGACACCAAGATTCCTGACTTGGTTCTTAGGCTTCTAAAAGAGAGAATTAAGATGTGCCTTTATTTTCTCTTTTGGCACCAAAGACAATTATCTCAGTCTTATCTTTGTTTAGATGTAAGAAATGTTGGCACATCCAGTCACTGATTGTCTACACGTCTGCCGTGACATGATCAAACGTGAATTAGCATATATGTTTTTTAGGCCACTAGAATTTACATTTCTGACTTTGTTCCCCCTGTGGTCGTACCAAAATAGACACTGTGCACCCCCTTTACTTCCCCTTCACAACAACAAGGTTATTTAACCTGTTCATTTGGAAAAACGACAGTCACAACCTCGAGGCAGAAGTCCAGTAAAGAGCATCACAGCTGAATACATTTTCAGGGAAAAGTACTGTCCCAAAGGCCAGAGGAAGTTCTGACTCCAGTGATCTATACTCTAATTCATGAGTGTTGGTCAATGAGACTAATAACACCAGAACTCAGGGATCAAAACTGAGACAATAGATTAAAGTCAAGAAAGTTTACTGAAGTCCAGCATTTAAGTTTACAAAACACAATTGTGGGTTCACAAAAATGACACAAAGTTTCCCTAACTGCAGACAAACTATACAGAGTTCAAGTCAGCAAAATCTGTCAGATTATGAACCTGTTTATCCTGTTTATCCTTATTGCTAATCTTTTATATCTTGCTTGAAGGCGTCTCCCTCCTCTCTCCCTCCTGTCTCCGGGCAGATTCTCCAGCTCTCTCTTACACACACACACACACACACACACACACACACACACACACACACTGGTCCAAAAGCCAAGCCCTCCCATTCCACCTCTCTGTCTGGTCCAGATAAACACAGACTCACATTCTTGAACTATAAGGTAATCAAAGCTTAAGCTAACTATCTGTTCGTCCCGAGTCTATACATTATACAGGGAATACAATTTTAATACTGAGAATAACACATCTAGATTATAGAAATATTTCTAATAGCCCTAAAGGACTAAAGAAGGAATTTAAACATTTGTTCAGGATTAACAGATATCTACAGGAGGAGGTAGGATGGAGATCAGTGAGCTGTGCTGAGAAACAAAGATGGATATTCAAAATGAAGGCTTTATCTGTTCAAACACTGGAGTCAAAGTCTGCATGATATCAACTGGCTTATGAATACCAAACTATGAAGACTACTACTTCACAATTTTTCAAAGGTGTTTTTGTCTGTCACTCATATTAAATGTATAAATGCAGTTAGATATTGGATTATAGAGGTATGGTGTGTCTGACTACTGACACAAGCATTTAGGAAAATACAGTGACTGGCCTGAAGGGGCACTAAACTCTTAATTATAAATAACTTTTAAATAAATAACTCAGAGTTTAAGAATCAAAGCCTGAGTTGACAGAGAAAGTTGATGAGCCATGGTACCAATAAAGCCTGTTTCAGTTTAGTTTCCATCAACCCTGGGTTTTAGGTACTATGAAAGTAGCTTGGCTTTAATCGGTGTCCGTTGCCATGGTATCTTACGCTGCACGGCTGACCTGCTCCGGGGCAGGTTATGTTCTGGATTCGAGATCTCAGTCTGAAGTTTGGCCAATCAGCGGTGAGCAAAGAAACATATAGTTGACGTAATTAATTCCCAGCTTCTGTTCTCTGTTGCAATCATTGCAATGGCTTCACCTTTTCTTCCAAATCCTGTGGATATCTCAGCGCAAATTGTTAGACGAGCACTTCGTAGAGAAAGAGGTTTTAGGGACAGACAAAATCCCCTTGACTTTCCTGATACTTACTTGTATGAAAGATACAGATTTTCTGCGGAAGGAATAACTTATCTTTGCGAACTTCTTGAGCCGCACATAACAAATGTGACTCGTCGAAGCCATGCACTTACTGTACCACAAATGGTATGTATTGCGTTGCGTTTGTTTTGCAAGTGGTACATACTTGTATGCGGTCGGTGATGCGGAGAACCTATAGGGAAAAACACGGTTTGTCAAACCATTTGCAAGGTGGTCCTCGCACTGCAGGGGTACATAAATAGCTTCATTGTGTTCCCTGGACATTTATCGACCATGTCCATAAAAGAGGGATTTTATAAAATTGCGGGTAAGATATATTGATAGGGTGACATGAACAAACTTAACCTTTCACAATCAGTTTTTTTCCTTCAAAAAGCAGCTTGCACTTCAAGCACTTAAGTATTATACAATAGTCTACAGTAGCTACATGTTAAGAATGGTTTTTAATATATATAGGCCTATATATATATATATATATATATATATATATATATATTATTTTTTTTTTCATATGAAAGGATTCCCTAGAGTCACTGGAGCAATAGACTGCACACATCTTCTCAACATTCTGTTTGCTGCAAAGAAGTGTTTGTGATAAAATGTTCACAAAAATAATAAAAGGTTGTGGTAAATACTCACCACTTTGATTTATATTTTTATATTTTGTCTTGATCTGCTGCCAAGAACGTTTGGAGTTGGGGTTGCATCTAAAAATCAATTAATATTAATCGTTCTTAGGATGTCAAAGCCAATACATTCACATTTTACACACACACACACACACACATATATATATATATATATATATGCCGACATCACTCTTTTATGTGCACGCGCGCGCGGGGTAATCAGAGTTTAAGAATCAAAGCCTGAGTTGACAGAGAAAGTTGATGAGCTGCGTCATGGTACCAATAAAGCCTGATTGCATCGGTTTGGTTTTGTCAACTCTAAACCAATCCTGCAACTCTGAGTTTGTTCAACTACCATCATGGTACAGGCCCCAGATCTGGCCTCAGTGTGTTTCTATGTGACACTTTATGTTGATGCTCCTGATTGGCCAACAGAGAGCGCTGCATCACTTGTTCTCAACAGAATGTTCCAGAGTCTGTTTCAATATTTACTTGTACAGCTGATGGTTGAATGCTATCTTTCTATCTAGAAGCAATTTCATATTTTAGTCTTACATTGAAAAAAGATTCTGCCACATGTATCGTATGTTATGTATCGATTGGCTTGTCCAGCTTGTTAATAGCCAGTGTTTGCTCATTTAGCGTAATCACACCTGGCCTGGCAACCCAAAGGCCAAGGAAAATTTGGAGCATTAAACACTTAATTTGCTGCATTCTGGTGAGTTTTTATGCACCTATTTCTACCTCTTTCTGGATCAGTATATATGCTGGAAATATCTTCATGTAAAGTGAAACATAGATTACAATTCAAATATAAAAACATAATGGAATATATTGAAGAAGGCATTCTGTTTTGCTTTCAACTATTTATTCTCCTGTAGATGAACTTTTCAAATTATATCTGAGTCAGCACACATGTAGCCTGGACATCATTTACTCTTCCCTCCTCTTTTGCATCTTTTGTTGGAAGTAGCCTCTTTAAATGTGCATATGACAATTATTCACCTCAATGATACTGTAACGAACTACGTGGAAGAAGTAGTGTTGACAAATTGACCGAAGAGCTGGTTAATTAACCCGACTCGTGTCACTGAACCGGGAGAATTGAGTGCCATACGTCAATGAACCGATTCCCCCCATGTTTTTTTCATAGACAGTTAAAGAAAGTTTTTTTAACCTCATTCGTGCTGTTGTGTGTAGCTGGTATTCTCTGCTACTGTGTTTGTAGTAATCTAGCTCATTAGCGCCTCCATTGGAGTGGTGGTAGAATCAATCAGGAAATGGGCTACCTAGACCGGGCACCAGGCTACTGAACGAGACCGAATGTAACCGTGCAACCGGCCCGCTCAACTCTAATGTAACCAAGCGGTGTCTTGGTTCTCGGCAAGTTTGAGTTATTAACCAAGCCTTGTTTCTGGTGCATCTTAGATGATTGTTCATGGCAATTCACATATTATCGATGGGAAAGTACATTACATACAAATACACGTCATGTTATCTCGGTAGTTATGTTAAGTTAAAGATGCAGTAGGTAAGTCTTATAAAACTAACTTTCGGTCATATTTGCTGAAACTGACCCTATGTTCCAGTAGTACTACATGAATTATGTAATATAAAAAAAATCCAGCTCCTCTGGCACCACCTACAGCCTGTAGTGCGATTGGCAAAATTCCACCGCTCCCGGTTGACTTTCTCTAATCAGGGCTACATGGGGTGTCTATCTGCGTGTCAATCACTGCTTAGACACGCACACGCATATAAGAGCGTTCTCCCCTCCCCCTTCCCCGCGCACAAGATTCAGAAAGGTTTCCCAAAACTCGGGTGAAGTGGCTTTTCAGAGGTGGCGTGAGCTCCGGGATTTTAAAGATCTGAAGAACGATGCAGATGTAGCCACGTCTTCTCGACAGGTAACCTAATGACCATGAGTGATTTATCTTTCACTTGGTTATTAGTAGTCAGAAGTCCACAAAGCTACGTTGGTGAGGATAATAGTAATGTTTGCATAATGTTCAGGCTGATATGATGGTGAAAGTAGCCTGCTAGATAGCATTGTTTTAGCTACTGTTGGTGAGTAAAGTTAACATTGTGTTAGTGTTTAGTTATTGAAAATGTTGTCTGACATGCCTAGGTAGTTGTCAAACTCCCTTGTGTGGGAGGGGCTTAGGAGACGGTTTGGACTTCAGCAGAAAGGGGAGAGGGACTGAGAAGTTGTCAATGTTCAAATTTGTTGGCAAAGTCCTGGATCTTCAATCTTATCTACAGCAGCTTTAAATGTTAGAGAAGTGAATGTTGCTACATGGTAGGTAGGCTGTCACGAGGAGACCGCGCACCAGGCTACTGAGCGAGACAGGACCGTAACCCGAGGGTACCGCATGAGTCTATATTCAAACGGGTGTCTAGGTTCTCGGCAAGTCTGAGTTATCAACTTATCCCAGAAGCCTTTATTTCTCGTCCATCTTAGATGGTTGTGTAGATAGAAATTCATAGACTACATTATCGATGGATATCACATACAAATACACGTCATGTTATCTTGGTAGTTATGTTAAAGGTCCGATGACATGGTGCTCTTTGGATGCTTTTATATAGACCTTAGTGGTCCCCTAATACTGTATCTGAAGTCTCTTTTATATAGACCTTAGTGGTCCCCTAATACTGTATCTGAAGTCTCTTTTATATAGACCTTAGTGGTCCCCTAATACTGTATATGAAGTCTCTTTTATATAGGCCTTAGTGGTCCCCTAATACTGTATCTGAAGTCTCTTTTATATAGACCTTAGTGGTCCCCTAATACTGTATCAGAAGTCTCTTTTATATAGACCTTAGTGGTCCCCTAATACTGTATCTGATGTCTCTTTTATATAGACCTTAGTGGTCCCCTAATACTGTATCTGAAGTCTCTTTTATATAGACCTTAGTGGTCCCCTAATACTGTATCTGAAGTCTCTTTTATATAGACCTTAGTGGTCCCCTAATACTGTATCTGAAGTCTCTTTTATACAGACCTTAGTGGTCCCCTAATACTGTATCTGAAGTCTCTTTTATATAGACCTTAGTGGTCCCCTAATACTGTATCTGAAGTCTCTTTTATATAGACCTTAGTGGTCCCCTAATACTGTATCTGAAGTCTCTTTTATATAGACCTTAGTGGTCCTCTAATACTGTATCTGAAGTCTATTTCCCAAAATTCAGCCTTGGTGCAGAATTACAGCCACCAGAGCCAGTCCCACAATGAGCTTTCCTTAGGATGTGCCATTTCTGTGTCTGTAGCTATTGAGGAGGAGAGGGGGGGGTGGAGGGGGGGGGGGGCAAGGTGGAGGGTGGGGGTGTGGCCTTGACCAACTACTACTTTGCTCGTTTGAAAGCCATGATGTCTCTCTCTCATGGGTGGGCCAAATTCTCTGGGCGGGCAAAGCAGAGAAAGGGGAGGTAACCTTGCTCCTTATGACCTCATATGGAGAAGATTCCAGATTGGCTCATCTGAGCTTTTATTTTCTCAAAGGCAGAGCAGGATACCCAGGGCTCGGTTTACACCTATCACCATTTCTAGCCACTGGGGGACCATAGGCCGGCTGGGGGAATGCATATTAATGTTAAAAAAACTCACAAAGTGACATTTTCATGCCATGGGACTTTTAAGTTAAATGTTTGTTACATGGTAGGTAGGCTGTCACGAGGAGACCGCGCACCAGGCAACTGAATGTAACCGTGGTAGGGGAAGTAAACGCGCGATCACACCCCCCACAGCCCCGTTTTAGACTCTGTTCTCTGAATGAGACAAAGTTAAGGGAAGTGGCGAAGAGGCGGAAAACCGTAAGTAGGCCTACAGACAGAAATACACAGAGCACAAACGAGACACAACTGCCGCAGCATGCCCACAGCAGGGCGTGTCCATTATCAACTTGAAGCTGCACAGACCACGGAAGGCACGCTGCCCATCTCTATTTTTACAGTGAGAGTGGACACTAAGCAACGCACAGGGGTGGGGATTTGACACGTGCCTTTGGTGTAGGAGACCCGGGTACGATTCCCACTGTGATACATCAACCAGTGTGTCCCTGAGCAAGACATTTCACCCATGATTGCTCCAGAGGCGTGCAACCTCTGGTATATAGCAATTGTAAGTCGCTTTGGATAAAAGCGTCAGCTAAATGACATGTACTGTAATGTAATGTAACAGGTCTGCTTCAGAGCTCTTTGTGTTTGAGTGTGAACCATAGACTGGAAACTTCAAACAAAATCATTCACAGCTTTCCTCCGCAAAAACCGCAATTTTGACTTCCTCATGATAGAAACAGAAGCTTTTTTGCCTTGGTCTAACATTGGTCAAGTTAGCGCTATCAGCCGAAAGACTTAGTTCAGGCGCTAATGGAACCAAATGTGTATCTCGTAAATTACCCCACTAATAATGCCCGGAATGGTACCAAAATTCGACAGTAGTACAAATAGGTTTTGTACTCATAAAACGAGGCATTGGAAACTTTGTAAATACAACAGGAGTTTATTTAAATAACATAATGGCTTCTGCTCTCTGCTGCTACCGCTACCAGCAGTAGGATGAGTGCTTAGGGACCGTCTACAAACTACAACACCGAAAAGAGATACAACAAAAACATTGATTTATTTAATGATTAAATAAGGTAGTGTCTCCAAACTTACCTCAATTATTACATGTGTCTTGCTAGTTGTACTGCAGCACTTACCTTGAAAAAATAAGTTAAATAAATAAATATAACATTTTTTATGGCTGTTTATACTAAAGAGGAACATGTAATTGTATGTAACATGTAATTGTGAACAATGAAACTTTGGGAATTTTTATAATAAACTTGTGATGGTTTGAACAATGTGAGTATGTTGATCACAGTGTGTGTATTTAGTATAGTGTTTAAATCTTTGGTAACTTTTTTCTGTCTTGTCAGGGCATAATCAATATATACAGCTGGGATAGTTCAGGAACTGATGGATACTGGATTGGCCTGAGAGCTGAAGGTGGAATGTGGGAGTGGGTCTGATGGTAGTGTTGACAAACTGCATGAGTCTATATTCAAACGGGTGTCTAGCTTCTCGGCAAGTTTGAGTTAGTGTTGACAAACTGACCGAATAGCTGGTTAATTAACCAGACTCGTGTCACTGAGCCGGGAAAATCGAGTGCCATACTTCAATGAACCGATTCGCTCCTGTTTTTTTCATAGACAGTTAAAGAAAGTTTTTTTAACCTCATTCGTGCTGTTGTGTGTAGCTGGTATTCTCTGCTACAATGTTTGTAGTAATCTAGCTCATTAGTGCCTCCATTGGAGTGGTGGTAGAATCAATCAGGAAATTGGCTACCTAGACCGGGCACCAGGCTACTGAATGAGACCGAATGTAACCGTGCAACCTGCCGGCCGCTCAAGTCTAATGTTACCGTGCGACCTGCCGGCCCGCTCGAGTCTAATGTAACCGTGCAACCGGCCTGCTGCTTGAGTCTAATGTAACCGTGCAACCGGCCGGCCGCTCGAGTCTAATGTAACCGTGCAACCGGCCTGCTGCTCGACTCTAATGTAACCGTGCAACCGAGTCTAATGTAATCAAGCGGTGTCTTGGTTGTCGGCAATTTTGAGTTATTAACCGAGCCTTGTTTCTGGTGCATCTTAGAGGATTGTGTTCACGGCAATTCACACATTATCAATGGGGAAGTACAGTACATCACATACAAATACACGTCATGTTATTTTGGTAGTTATGTTAAGTTAAATGTTAGAGAAGTGAATGTTGCTACGTGGTAGCTAGGCTAGGCTGTCACAAGGAGACCGCGCACCAGGCTACTGAACGAGACCGTAAGGACCGTAACCGAGGCTACTGCATGAGTCTATATTCAAAAGGGTGTCTAGGTTCTCGGCAAGTTTGAGTTATCAACTGATCCCAGAAGCCTTTATGTCGCATTTTAGAATTGTGTTCATGGAAATCCATATGCTACATTACCAAGGGGAAAGTAATACGCCTATAACACATACAAATACACGTAATGTTATCTTATTTAAAGTTAAACGCGATCACCCCAATGTAATGGAGACTACTACTGTATGAAGCTTGTAATCTACCTGAGAGCCTCCTCTGCCCTTCAACACAGTCTTCTGCGAGCATTCCTCCCTGAAGTAAATATTAATCTTGGATGTTTTATTGTAGCCTACTGTGATTTATGATGGGGTGGGTGGGACATATTAAGGTAGAGACTGCTAAGTGGTGACTACACAGTGAAAGAATGCTTGCTTTAGCCTACTTTATTTTTTCAAATTAATTTCAAACACTGATACTGACAATAGGAATAATGCTGAATGTCTCTAGGAGTCCAGGCCACACAGCCTGCATTTGCTTTTTGTAAATAAAATGTCATTAATGCCATATATGTGTTGTTTTCTCGGATGGGATTGCCCCGCTTCCCAGCACTGCATGCTAGTGAGCTTGCCACCAGTTTCTCTTCACTGACCACTGACATGCAAAGAAAACCTTCTACAACACCCTCCTACAACCGGGCTAGCTGCTCCTGATTTTCAAAACTGACCATAATGGATGCTCGTTTGGAATGCGAAAATAGTTCACCGAAACCTGTTTCTGAAAAGATTTGAAGCTAGAAATTTCAGATTCTTCATTTCAGATTGACAAAGGTTAGTTTAAAAGACTTTTTATTGATTGGTCAACACAGGGCGTTGCATGACTTGTTCTCAACAAAATCAATCACTCAATCAATCAATCAATCAATCAATCAATCAATCAATCAATGTTTATCTAAAAAGTGCTTGAATCAATAGTTTTTTTTATTCTGACCACAGGAGAAGACTTGAGACTTAAGTTGCTAACCAAACAACAAATCTGTCACGAATTTAAAGCAGAACTAAAAAACAAACACTTTTTTCTGAGATATATAAATAAGTACACTGTTAACTTTAGCATTTCCCTTACAGCCTTCACACAGGCTCTGTTCCTTCCTAAAAAGATGAATGTTTCTTTCTGCTTGTGAGATATTCTAATATATAATAGAATACAACTTTAAGCATCTCTCTTTTGTGCAAAAGTATGTTGTATTATTACTTTTCATAATGCATGATGCTTTTGAAGAACACAATGGCAGCAAACACTTTTGAAATGGCAAAATATATTATTTCATTAGAGACGCTGCAGACAGTAATGTCCAACACTAGACTTCCCCTTCACAACAACATATTATTATTAGCTACACAATTGCAAAAACCGACAAAATCGAGGCAGAAGTCCAGTAAAGAGCATCACAGCAGAGCAGACAGCCTCCTAACAGCTCTCATACAGGACTGCAGCAGGACTTTAATCATTTGTTCAGGATGAAAAGAAATCCACAGGAGGAAATTGGTACTTTAAAATATTATCATGTTTATGTGTCTGTATATAAAACTGCTATATGTATTTACAATGTTGTCTACATTTGTGTTGATGTTAATCTTTCAGAGGAAATTGATGAAGAAGAAGATGACTATGTTAATGCTCCAGCCTGGACTGTGGATAAAGTGGCAGCCCCTCCAGGTACATTTCACACATTTAATATTGATAAACATGAGATTTATTCATCAGTCATTGTGTTGAAAAAATGTGATGATGATGAAAATATGCTCAGCTCCTTTTTTCCCTTGTAGGATTCAAATGTATTCAGATCACCTTTGACTGTTAAATCAACATCATTAACTCAACTGAGTTCTTCTTTTTCTCTCAGACCAGAGGTCTGTCTTCTTCTCTCAGTCTTTTCCACTGATAGCAGTGTGTTGGCTGATACTGGTAGTCATCATGGGCCTTCGTATCTACTGTGAGTACCACTGTCTTAGCTTGTTGTTGGTAGTCCTTATTTAGACAGGTTCACATTGCCCATATGTACATAGAAACAGTTTTCTTGCTGTAATACTTCTCCTCTTCATACTTGCTCTGGGCAAAGATGTATTCAAAGGTTTATCAGAAGCTAATGAAGGAATTTATTCTAAAAATGTGACCAATGACCGGTCTGGCCCTAAAAAGGCCAGACTTAATCCTCACTCCAATTCTATGGTCACTACACCCTGAATAGTGTTCGTTTACTGGTAAATCAGAGAAATAAAACTCAGGATTCGTGCAGTTAAAGTTATAACAAGCTTTAGTGATAAATGATATTGCAATCTACAATTACATACGTGTACACGGATCAGATACTACAATACAAGTCTATCTGTCTCCTAGCAAACAGACATAGATTCCCCCAGCATCTGATGCTGCTAAGTTAAAATCCTGTCTTTTTATCCATTTCTGTCCCATCTTCTGGTGGTACTGTCATCAGTTTGGATACAGTCCAGATCTTCTCGGCTCCAGCCGGCTCCTAAAACGATGTAGCACAATGTATGAAAACCTTATGTATGTTACCTCGGCTTCTCCCATTCTCAGGTCAAAAGAGACAAGCTGTTATTGTTGGGATTTGAATACCTGTGTGTGCCAATATCCCATATTCCCTTCATAATGTCTTATCACTTTAAAAACCAGATCGCCTCTCATAAGGTCAGTTCATGAACTCTAAAAACTTCTCACTTTATTCTCACCAAATATATTACTACACTAACATGAGGCTTCAGCAGTCTGAGTTAGAGAAATCAATAGGAGGGATAACAGCAGCAAAACACCGTACGTTCTGCTCACCTGTGTCTCTCCAGCTTCTCCCGTAGCTCTGGGTATATGTCCTGCACTGACTTGAGTGTGAGGTAAACCTCTCTAAATCGTATATCCCCTCTCTGTATCACTGTCTTCGATAATTGCGCAACCAGGCCAGATTGTTTCAGATATCTCACAAGTCCTCTATAACATCAGTTATAATGGCCCCCATATTAAAAAATTGTCGGGTTAAAATCGGGCTCAGGCTCATCATTTGAAAACTTTTTTATTTGTGTATTCCTCCTGAAAGTGACTTGTAATGTTAATTTGTTTTATTGTTTGATTTATTTGCTACATCTGATTTCATATGTTGCTAAAATTTCCATTTTTTTACTGTAAGTGGCTCAACTCACAAATGCATTTTTTTAAACAGGGAATGATCGGCAACCAATCAGATATCTCCCTTGTTTTAGCCAATCACAAGAACGCACCCCAAGAGACATACGTCACGATTTGGGAGGTGCCTATGCCTGAGCATATGGTCAATGCGCCTGAGCCTATCCGAGCCTATGGCCGGGGCCTGTCCACCATTTTGGCATACCTACTCTATCGGTAACCAGGGGCAACTATAGCAACCCAGTCTCACATCAGTTCGTGATGGCATTACGAAATTAAATCTATTAGAACGTGATACCATTACGTAATTGTGAAGATTTACGTGTTGGGGTCACGTTTTTTATACTAATGTATTTCAATGAGAAGCATCTTACGTAATCACAGCACGAATTATTAAATAAAATAAATAAATAAATAATTATTATTTCGGTCTATTTCGGCCAGGGAAGCTGGATTGCTTTGTTGTTTATTGATATTTTTAAAACTATAACGCTTTCAACGTGTATTTAGCTGTTATCATGGTATGCATTTCTTTATTTTAATAATATTATTTCGGTCTTATTACCGGTGAAATATTACAGTAAATAAGACAGAACAGTAAGCTACGATATGAGCCGAGCTGGGCGCATTCAAAGCCGATGTCCCACAATGCAATGCGGGCATTCATTCTCAGATAATCAGACGGCGATCAGCGGGTCTATAACGCCAGTATCACTTCAATGTACGTAAGGGATCATGTAGAGCGTTGTTATAGCGAATACAACAACGACGGGGTGATTAGGACCCCGACGCCAACTTCTTCTAGCGGATTTATTGATAGCTCTCCTCCGGAGGGAACAGAACTGCGTCCATGGCAACGCTCTGCTATGCATGGCAACGCTGTGTTATACTTAGCAACGGTCCATTATCAAGAAAATAACAGACCGCATTGTACATTAGAATATAAGCAAGCCATGTAATAAATATATATAATCAATAGTTTTGTCACCAGCAACAAAACGTTGCTCAGTTTTGTTCCAGTAAGTTATGCATCGTAATAACGTTCAAAAGAAATCAGCTGAAGACTCCGGAAGTGACGTCGTAATTACCGCTCGGCGGATAGAAAAGATACAAATACATAATATTCGTAATATTGATGTTTTTTTCAAAACGTTGTATTTGAGGAGTTAAACAATAAAGATATTAATAATAATAAAATACAGCTTCATGTATTTGTCTCATGTATTGTGTTCTCGGCCGGCCGGCCGGCGGCATCAATCTGAAACGGAATGAAGCCCACTCACGGCAGACAGCAGAAAGAGGAGCCAAACACGTCCTCCCACCCACCTCGGAAGAACTACAAGTGCTCAAGCTTTGTAACAGATTCTGGGACGTGTCTATAGTGGGGGTTGTAGTTTTTAAATATATTGGTATATTTCTCATAAGTAGAAGTTGGAAGTGTAGAATTCTGGATACACCCTGGGGTTTTTCTGGGATGGGGAACACACTGGTGTCATCAGATTTTAAAAATAGAATCGTTAAATAGGTGAAAATAGCTTTACCATATTTGACAGTGCTTACAGTGGATAAACTTTGGTGACCATATCTACATGATAGCTGAGGTCCAGAGCTTTTTATAACAGCTGGTTTTATGTGTATAGCACCTTCTCAGTCATGAAAATAAAGGAAATGCATTGAATGAGAAGGTTTGTCCAAACTTTTGGCCTGTACTGTATATATGCCCAAGAACTAAAAGACACAGACAAATCAGTTAATTTGATGCATTTATTTTTTGAATGGCAATCTCTAATATAGCAAATAATCTATTCAACATCTTTTGCTTTCCCTCTCCTCCTCATCTCTCCCTTCTGGTGATGCTAGTGCAGCCTCCGTTTTTTCCTTAGTCCCTGTTAAAAGACAGCAGCAAACACAAGACAAATGTTTATACATTTTAGGTTTCATTTAACGTTGCTAGTGAAGTAAACAAGGTGCAGCTTTACCTCCCATCCTGCAGCTACAACTGATAAACACACATTTCTAAATCACTGCTAACGTTACCCATATACAGTAACGGCTTATAAAAAGAGATGAAAATGCCACCGGACATTAAACTTTACAAACACAAATGGCACAAAAGACAGCGACCCAGCAAACAGCCTTATGTTAAATGATTAGCATGGGTGTGTTCACTTATGCTTAGCTATCACTGTAGTTAGCTAGCAGGCTAGGCAACAACGTTAGCTAGGTGCACTTTGTGGCTTTAAGAGCCGACAACATAAACACATTTTAAGAGAACTTACCCGAATGAATATGCAGAGAACACACTTTCATCGACTGGGAGATTAGGTCGAAAGTAAAGTCCTTTCTTCTAATCGTAGCCACCCGATAAATCCGATGTCTCTAGAATAAAGACCTCCGCAACCAACATAAACAATGAACATGAGCAGTTCAAAATGGCGGAAGGGGCGTGGCGCTGTGCCCTGACGACACCTCCTCATTCTCAATTGGCTTATAAGTAAACAATCCCCCATGTGGGGTGCGTTCTTGTGATTGGCTAAAACAAGGGAGATATCTGATTGGTTGCAGATCATTCCCTGTTTAAAAAAATGCATTTGTGAGTTGAGCCACGTCAGGGGAGTCTCAAAATTCACACACAAATGCTTCACAGCTCACAGACCGCAAGCAGTTTGTAAATCAAGATATATTTGTGTGTGCATCAGAAATAAATTTCTGAATCTTGTCCTGTGCATTTCTGAATTGTGTGTGCATTTATGAATTTTGTATGCATTTGTGTATCCTGTGTGTGTATTTATAAATCATGTGTGTGCATGTTTGAATCCTGTGTGTGCATATGTGAATGTAGTGTGTGCATTTATCTTTATTGAGACTGTTCTAGCTCCATATTTGTCCTCTATCTCTTGCATTTGAAGTGCATCAGAAAGGGATTTCTTATTCACCAGAATGAACAGGAGGAATGATGAGAGCAAGAAAACCCAGATTCAGTGTTCATGTAACACCTAACTCTTTATAAGATAGATTTGAAACACGTGAATCTATCCTGTAATGGATGGATGTCTATTATTATAATGTAAACAAGTTGCATCACTAATACAACGAAAATTACATTATCACTATAATTAAGAAGCTAATTTTCATTTTTCAGTTGATACACTAAGTCATCAGAGTGATGAAAGTGAGCTGGTGGCTGCCAATCGTAACCTGACAAACCTCAACAACAAACTCAGCTTAGACAATGAGAAGTTGAGGAGGGACAACAACAATCTGACAGAACAAATACAAAACATGGAGATAAACTGGAATAAACTCAACGTCAGTCAAGGTCAGTGGAGCATTGATGCCTACTATCCCCAAACAAATAAAGGGACAGTGTTCAGCATAAATGAATACACCCATCCTAAAGTTGACTAAAAAGAGGAATAAAAAATCATCTTTTGGAAATTGATCTTAATGCCTTTATTAAAAAAAGAGGAAAAATCCAACCTTTAAGGACACCAATTTTCTTTGTGAATGAATAGTGTATTGTAAATAAATAAATGTTCTTCCTTAAATACAGGGGGCATAAATACAGTAGGTACACCCCTATGTTAAATTCCCATAGAGGCAGGCAGATTTTTATTTTTAAAGGCCAGTTATTTCATGGATCTAGGATACTATGCATCCTGATAAAGTTCCCTTGGCCTTTGGAATTAAAATAGCCCCCCCTTCACCATACCTAGAGACTGGCATTGTTTTATTCCAGTTAGCCTAATCGCTGGTTTGATTTGCATTGAGAGATGATCTTATGGAAAGTACCCCATGCCAATCTCTAGGTATGGTGAAGGGTATGTGATGATGTGGGGCTATTTTAATTTCAAAGGCCAATGGAACTTTATCAGGATGCATAGTATCCTGGATCCATGAAATAACTGGCCTTTAAAAATAAACATCTGCCTGCCTCTATGGGAATTTAACATAGGGGTGTACTTACTTATGCCCCCTGTATTTTTCAATTCAATTCAATTTTATTTATAGTATTAAATCATAACAAGAGTTATCTCGAGACACTTTACAGATAGAGTAGGTCTAGACCACACTCTATAATTTACAAAGACCCAACAATTCTAATAATTCCCCCAAGAGTTAGCAGTGGCGAGGAAAAACTCCCTATTAGGAAGAAACCTCGGACAGACCCAGGCTCTTGGTAGGCGGTGTCTGACGGAGCCGGTTGGGGATGTGATGGACAGTGGCAATAATAGTCATTAAAGATAATGGAACAGTGACTTCAAATGGTAGTCGTATTAGTTCATGTCATATCAGGGTGCTGCAGGGCGTTAACAGGATGTAGCGTGGCCCAGCAGAGCATGGATGGATGTAGCAGGAAGCAGCAGGGTTCAGCAGGACACAGCATGACACTGTAGGGCACCGTAGAGCTTAGCAGGGAAAGAAAATTGGTGTCCTTAAAGGTTGGATTTTTCCTCTTTTTTTAATTAAGGGAATAAGATCAATTTCCAAAAGAAGATTTTTTTATTCCTCCTTTTAGTCAACTTTAGCATGGGTGTATTCACTAATGCTGAGCACTGTATGTTCAGATCCTATTAATTAGGTTGAAAAATAATCAATAATAATATTAATATCATATTGCAGTAATTTATTGGTTGGTCTCTGTTGTTTCAGTGTGTAAAGTTTGTCAGAATGGCTGGTTACTCAGCGGGTCTAACTGCTATGCGTATAATAACGCTCCTCTTGCTGATCGAAAAACCTGGGAAGAAGCTCGAAAAGACTGCAGAGGAAAGGGTTCAGATCTGGTTGTTGTACATAATGAAGAGGAAAAGGTAATGAGAAAACTGTGGACATTTTTATGATACAATTATTACATTGAAATGTATTTGCTGTAGGTCTGAACACACTTGAGTGTCTAAATTAACTCACCTTGTGTTTTTTTTAAGTACAGGGTTTAAATATCTGATAACTGTTTCTCTCTTCTCAGTGTGCACTCAATGAATTTAGCTGGGGTAGTTCAGGAACTAATGGGTACTGGTTTGGCCTGAAAGCTGAAGCTGGGAGATGGAAGTGGATTGATGGAAGTGATCTGACTGTAAGGTAAGAGACACATTCCTAAACACTTTGAATCATAAAATCTATCAGCCTTGATCTAAACATCATATTCTTCCCTCAGCTACTGGACACCACAACCACCTCCTCCTGCAACTGATGGTCAGTGTGTAATGTCTGTCCAGAACGTAGGATGGAGATCAGTGAACTGTGCTGAGAAAAAACAATGGATCTGCCAAAAGAAGGCTTTATCTGTTTAAACACTGCAGTCAGACTCTGCATGATAATATCAACTGGCTTATACATATCAAACTGTAAAGTCTTCTACTTCACAATTTAAATGTTTTTTTTTTTAAATAAAAAAGATCAGGGGTTTTATTTTTTATAGAAAAAGAGAAAAGAAATATTTACAGTGAATTATTTTGTAAAGCTGTTTGTGTGTCTCAGATAAAAACAGACATTTTGAATACATTTAGATATTTGATTATATACAGTCATGTGAAAAAAGTAGGACACCCATGCTAAACTGTACGTACACACCGCCGCCGACTTGAGCTGCAAAGAAGTTCTGGCCGCCCAGTCGAGGATGCTTGTCAAAAAGTACGGGGGAGCTGTTTGAGGCTTTGGCTGCTCTGACGTGGCAGCATTCTTCCATCATGTTCAACACACGATTGAAGAAAAAGCACAACAGCCACTGCATGGCCAATAAATACCCTGTCACTAGAAACCTTTTATAAATTACATGTATAATGATTTATATTTGTATTGGTTGTTGGTCGCAGCGGTGTCTGTTAACAGTTAGCTCGCTCGTTAGCCGCTGAACCGCAGCAGCATGCAGGCAGAGTGAGCAGCCGCCAGCTGTTGATCCGTGCAGGACTCCACCGTGAGACTGTTTAGAGACCATGTGACCGGCAGGTAATGTTAACTGGTCCCTATACGCAAACAACGTCATATCATAAATGATAGGGGAACCTAGCAACGGTGATTATGAGCTTTTCCTCCATTTTTACAGAACTAATGTTTTGGTAGGAACGAAAGTATGTTTCTCTGGGATCAGCCAGCACGAAGGACATCTATATTCCGATTGGTTGCTGGCATTTGCCGCTGCTTGCCACTGAACCGCATCATAGCTCATTACCATAAAGTTGACATACTTTCAACTTTTGGATTGACGCTCTGGTCGCTCAAAACGCTCAAAACATGACGCCGACAGATTTGCTGCTCCTTGCAGCTGAGAGAAGCTTCCATTGAAAATGAATAACTTCCAGTAATTTAGAAGCTCAAGTCGGTGGCGATGTGTACGTAAAGTTGACTAAAAAGAGGAATAAAAAAATCATCTTTTGGAAATTGATCTTAATGCCTTAATTAAAAAAATGAGGAAAAATCCAACCTTTAAGAACACCAATTTTGTTTGTGAATGAATAATGTATCGTAAATAAATAAATGTTCTTCCTTAAAATACAGGGGGCATAAGTAAGTACACCCCTATGTTAAATTCCCATAGAGGCAGGCAGATTTATATTTTTAAAGGCCAGTTATTTCATGGATCCAGGATACTATGCATCCTGATAAAGTTCCCTTGGCCTTTGGAATTAAAATAGCCCCCCCACATCATCACATACCCTTCACCATACCTAGAGATTGGCATGGTTTTATTTCAGTTAGCCTAATAGCTGGTTTGACTTGCATTGAGAGATGATTTTATGGAAAGTACCCCATGCCAATCTCTAGGTATGGTGAAGGGTATGTGATGATGTGGGTGGGGGGGCTATTTTAATTTAAATTTTTAGTCAACTTTAGCATGGGTGTCCTAATTTTTTCACATGACTGTAGGTATGCTAATGTAAGTTTGTGAAACATACAGTGACTAGACTGAAGGGACACTGTTATCATTGATATCTGTTGAATGGGCTTTTGTTCTGCTTTGTTAGAGATGTGATGCTTATAATTAGTATATCAGCAGATTGATGACAGGGACAGACAGACTGCTCAGTTTCCTGTCTCCTATGTATCATGGAACATATATTGTTGCCACTCATTGGCCAAAATGGGGGCACTGCGTCACTTGTTCTCAACAGAATGTCCTCAGAACTTTTTGCTTCTGCATGTTAGGAATATTAATGTGTAAAATGTTTTCTATTTATCTATCTAGAGGCAAATTCATGTTTCATTACATTAAATAAAAACGCTGCGACACGTTGTTGTTGTTGTTGTTATTGTCTTTTTCTTACACAATGCTGATTGAAAATATTTTCACCAATGTAGAACGAACAACATAATTCAGGAAGTTGCAACATCATTGAACAGGATGTGAGAGACAAGCAGATTGAAAGACAAAATGACAATCACAACCATAACCTGAATAAAATAGGGCACAACCTCAAATCAGACCATCACAGTGGAGCAGACGGCCTCCTAACAGCTCTCATACAGGACTGCAGCAGGACTTTAAACATTTGTTCAGGATGAACAGAAAACCACAGGAGGAAATTGGTACTTCAAAATATTTTAATTTTTATATTTTTATATCTTATCTACTAGATATTTATATGTACCAGGATGTTCTCTACTTTCTTTGTGTGTTTTCAAATATGAGATGTTTTTGATGCTTTTCAACAGCACCATCAGGTTTTAAAATGTCCAAATACATCTCAGATTCCATCTTTTGCATTATGAGTTTACCACTCTGCTCAACACATTGGGAATGATTTCATGTATTTTGTCGTTTGTTGAGTAAATCATAGAAAAAGCTGACGATTTATCAACTTACGGAAACAGCAAATAATGTATTTTAAAAAGGAGGATTTTAGGATTGTTGATTATTGATCTTGATTCTTTGAATGAAACTGATTTTACAATGTTAACATTGATCATATGATCCATCTTTTCTCAACATATTTGCCGTAAAACTGCATTATAAACATTTGTTTGATGTTTATC
The DNA here is from genome assembly GCF_004354835.1 of Perca flavescens. Taxonomy (NCBI): domain Eukaryota; kingdom Metazoa; phylum Chordata; class Actinopteri; order Perciformes; family Percidae; genus Perca; species Perca flavescens. The sequence continues at coordinate 7,064,579 of NC_041336.1, read as the reverse complement.
TTTCAGAGGAAATCGAGGAAGAAGCTAGCTATGGTAATGCACCAGTATGTACTGCGGATAAAGTAGCAGCCCCTCCAGGTAAATTTCACACATTTATTATTATTAAGCGTGAGATGTATTTACAGATCTTTATTTATCTTAACATTTTGTCTGTGATGAATTTTCAAAATGTGAATATTTAAAAGCTTAATATTTTCAAAGCACTTTTGACTGTATTAAAGGAAATATGTGGAATTTTCAGAAAGTCCTTGGTACTAATGTCACTGTTGGCTGTTAAGTGAACTGCAGTCAACATCCTGTTTCTCGCACTCACTCGACGTCAGCAACATCCTGGGCATCATCTGCCAAAACAGTGACGTGACGTACACAAGACTGAACTTTGTTTGCACTCACATCTTTCGTTACTGTATTAGAGCTACACTTATGTCAACAACCAGGCAAGAAACCAATATGTTAACAAGTAAAAAGTAACAGACATATCCTCTTCTTCCATTTCTACTCTGTCCCTTCTGTCTTATCCTTTAAGATAAAACAAAACCCTGATGCTAATTTCATGACTTTCAAAAAATGCAAATTGGTCACATGAAACAACATCCAAAATGTCCAAAAACAGAGAAACAGAGGCCAGACAGCTAATAAGTTGGTAAGTTAAACTAATATGACAAATAGCAGTAAAAGAAAAAGAAAATAATAGGCATCACTGCATACTTTATCATGTAAGATATTAAGACAACTCCTATTTAAAGTGGCTACTGTCTAAAAACAAGAACCTGATGATGGAAGGAATAAAAGATTTGGAGTAATGATTTCTGTATATACTGTATGTACTGTATAGGATTGCTTTCATTTTATTTTCACGTGTATCTGTGGGCATGTGCTCATCTTTAGCCTAGCCTACATTTAGGCAACATCTACAAATGTATTTATCACAGCCTATGAATGAAGAAAGTTAAATTGTTTAGAATATAGCTAGCATGTATAATAAATATAATGAAATAATTTAGCTATGCATAGTACCTAGACCTGCCAACAAATTCTTATTGTTAGAAGAAAACCAAACAATCCTTAGACCTATTGACCACTACTGACCTCAATCACACCGTCTCCCTCAGAATCAACTGCTCTACCAATCTCCTGCTTCTCTTTCTCTCTGCTGAAATATCTTCCAATATCCATCTCATCTGCTCCATGAATTGAAGGATACAACGGTACAACAGCATTAACAGGGACCCTATGGCATTTAGTTTTCAGTGACAACAACATTCTATGGGGATTGATATTGTTTTAGAATAGGCCTACTATAGAGATAGGCTATATTATTGGCAATGAATAAAGAGTTGTGATTAGCTTGCTAAGTTAACCATTTCTTGTATTTCGCTCGTTCACTCTAGCTAGACTTTAGTTTTCCATAGCAAACCAAAATATCCCCTTTCCTTTCCTCAAGAAAACGTAGCTAAAGGTAAGCAGGTCATTAAAAACAACTTACAATTTCACTCTGTATCACTATGTGTAATCAATCTTCCTTTCACCATTAACGTGTGTATCGGTGTGTGTATGTGTGTGTGTGTGTGTGTGTGTGTGTGTATTGGGGGGGGCGGAGGGTGCATAGCGAGTTTAGACCAAAGAGTAGCGACGAGATGAGATGAATCTTCCAGTTACTCACAACGCTCTGAAAGCTGCCAGTTCACACCAATGCAACGAGACGGTGCGGTGCATCATCTTGATAGCACAACGACTCTTTGTACTTCTGTCTAACTTCTGACTTTTCAGCTATTTTTTTGTAGCTGGATATATATAATTTGTTAAATATTAATGAGGATAAATCAAATTGTTATTGTTGTTCTTATAATTATTTAAGGGGGCTTAGGAACATTTTGGGGTAGCTTCAGCCCCCCTAAAACAGGCCTAACGACGTCCCTGTAGCCAATTTACCAGCCAGTTCAGTCCCAGAAGTCTGGATGAATTAGCTGACGTTGTCCACTCAAAACTAAAGTTGATAATTTGGTAATTTGTCTGCATTAGCAAACAAGCTAACTTTGTTGGTAACTGTTGGCCCTGTAGGAAAAGCTGACGAGAGGCAAGTCATTCTAAAGTGTGCGTAAATGTCACATCCTTTGGATTTTTAAATGGATGAATTAGCTGATTAGCTGTTAGCTGTTAGCTGTTTGCTATTTCGGGGAATGTCTCAGTTTTTAAGTTAAGTTACAATCCGTTCACACATTACATTTCTTCACAATGTACCTTTAAATCAACATAAATTTGACTGAATCCTTCTTTTTCTCTCAGACCAGAGGTCTCTCTTCTTCTCTCAGTCTTTTCCACCGATAGCAGTGTGTTGGCTGATACTGTTAGTCATCATGGGCCTTCGTATCTACTGTGAGTACCACTGTCTTAGCTTGTTGTTGGTAGTCCTTATTTAAAGGACAGGTTCACATTTGTCAAGTTTGTCAGATGCCCATATGTACATAGAAACAGTTCTTGCTTGGTGTTATCCTTCCTCCTCTTCATAATGGTCCTGTACAGCGATGAAGACGTGACTTTGGAAAATATTTAGACTACTTGATAAGGTAAAATTATGAATGTATTTTTCACAGAAGTAGGACTGTGGACATTGTCCCCTATCTCCTATATTGGAAGAACATTAGAAAGGGATCTCTTATTCTCCAGTATGAACTGGAGGAATGATCAAACAAAAAATATCAATGTTCATATGGACACCTGACTATTGTTTAAAGATATATGTCAGTCTATCTTTTAATATCTAATATGATCATGTAAATTGCTTCTTTCGTTGTGTATTTCTATAATATAACAACACTCTGTCACTATAGTTACCTCTGTCATTTCTGAAAATGACGCCAAGCTGAGGGCAGAAAACCAGCAGCTGACATCCCAAAACCAGCAGCTTAAGGCACGAAACCAGGAGCTGGAGACACAGATCTGAAACATGACGACAGTTGATGATTACTGCCCCAAAGAAAATAACGGTTTGTTAGGATCCAATTAATGAAGTCAAACAATATGCAATAGAAATAATATCACAATGCAGTTGTTTATGGTTGGTGTCTGTCGTTTCAGAGAGACAGTGTAAAAAGCTTGTCAGGAGGACTGGTTACTCAACGAGTCTAACTGCTATGAGATTCATGGCGCTTGATCCTTCTAATCAGAAAACCTGGGAAGAAGCTCGAGCAAACTGCAGCGGATATAACATGAATTTTGTTATTGTACATAGTCAAGAGGAAAAGGTAATGAGAAATCTGTGTCAAATTATGACGAAATTGTGAAAGTGAAATGTAGATCATGTTTAAATACCTGATAACCGTTTCTCTCTTGTCAGGATATGATCAATGGTTACAGCTGGGGTAAGCAAGATGAGAGTGGATACTGGATTGGCCTGAGAGTTGAAAATGGGAGATGGAAGTGGATTGATGGAAGTGATCTGGCTGTAGAGTAAGAGACACATTCCTAACACTTTGAATCATAAACTTTTATCAGCCTTGATCTAAACATCTTGTTCTTCCCTCAGCTTCTGGATAGGACCTCCCTTTGTCGGTCAGTGTGCAGTTTCTGTCCAGGGCGTAGGATGGAGATCAGTGACAGAAAACGATGGATCTGCAAAAAGAAGGCTTTATGTGTTTAAACACTGCAGTCATATTCAGCATGATAATATCAACTGGCTTATAAATATGAAACTATGAAAACTTTCAAAGCTGTTTGTGTGTCTGAAAAAATAGACACTTAGATTAAATGTAACTGAGTTAGATATTGGATTATAGAGGTATGGTGTGTCTGACTACTGACACCAACATTTAAGAAAATACAGTGACTGGCCTGAAGGGGCACTAAACTGTTAATTATCAATAACTTTAAATGTGATTTTCTTCTTCTTTGGTAGAGATGCAATGTCAGAGACCGGTTAGTAGAGGATCTTTGGCGATACTTCTATTTCCTGTTTTTATGACATTTTATTTTGTTGCTCCTGATTGGCCAACAGAGGGTGGTCATCTATCACTTGTTCTCAACAGAATGTTCCAGAGTCTGTTTCAATATTTCCTTGTACAGCTGATATTTAAGTGTTATCTTTCTATCTAGATGCAGTTTCATATTTTAGTCTATTACATTGAATAAAGTGTATGACAGATGTCTGATTTTTTGGATTTATTTATGTAATGGAAATACTTACGGCCCTGGGCCTGTTGTACTTGTGTGTGGTTTGTCTTGTTATCTTGCAGGTGTAGCGGAGGTGATGATGATATGATTGGGAGCACCTGGCCGGTCCTCCCAGGCTATTTAACCCCACCTGCCCCGAGTTCAGACAGCTGCATTCTCCTGACTGTGCACCAGCATGTTTAGTCTCTGTTTGGCCACATCACTCACAGGCCACATCAAAAGAGGAAGTTGCTGTGCATCTTCCTCTTTTGATGTGGCCTGTGAGTCGTAACAGAAAGGTTTTTGGTTGTAACCCCCCATCCTCTGTAAATAATGCTTATGCACAGTCACACTGTTCACAGTTCCCATGTACAGTTCACATACTCAGTAACACAGCATAATATACCACACATATCACGTACCTGCAGTCCAGAAGTCAGAAGGTAAAAAAACATGCAAAGCACAACACACAAAGAATGAAGAATAGACAATAAAAACATTCAAAGATATGTATAGGCTATATAAATTAATGAGTAAATAGATAAGCTATTAATGAGTTTATAACTGATGGATGTAGGCACAAAACTCAACATGGCTCTCTTACCCCAATGATCCACTCGGCTTGTCTTTGCTGTGTTCCGGCTACGCTGTGGTTTTGTACCTCACCGGGAGTGTCCAGGCACTCCTCCACAGAGAAAAGGTTATTTGCATCACTCCTCCATGTCTTCCTTTTTCTGGCATTGTCTTTATAAAAAAGATTTGTGATGGCTATTATGTTTTTCCACCACCCCCAAGTGGAATCTCTCATTGGGGGGGATTATCTAGCATTGACTTGAATGGCTGTGATTGCTCGTGGGGCCACGCGGTGCATCCAGAAAGCAGCGCAGAGGTCCCAGTGGAAATAGGGGTTAGACCTGAATGAGAGTGACCTGTGTCTCTGACCTGAGGGTAGAAGACTGTGCAGTGTGGGGGGGGGGTGTCTGAGGCTATCTGTGTTCCTTTTAGTTTAGTCCTTCTGTTCTGAATACTGATCAGTTATTTCTGTTTCTGTCTGTTTTTTTTTTTTTTTTTTTTCTGCTCATTGATATGATTTTGTTTCGTGGGTTACAATGGATGTTTGATAGTGACCCAAAACAGGCTGATATATTCAGTGGGTTCGCTGCTTTTAGAGTTTACATGTTCCCTCATGTTCACATGGGTTTCTCCCACAGTCCAAACACGGGCAGGTCAGGTTAATGTGTTTGTGTGTTGAATCTGTTTCTTTCTGCCTTTCACGCATTGCATGCTGGGATATGCTCCTGTAAACAGACATAGGCAGGTACAGGGGAGGAGTGATAGATGTTTGTTCTCAGTGTGATGAACAATGAACTTGAAAAGTAGAATTTTAAGTTTGTGAAATGGGTCTTCAATCTCAGCAGATAGAATTTATTGAATCTATTTGATTATGATAAAAGTTACTGTCTGTTGATGAAAGGCTGGCAGCAGCAGCGTGGGAAGATGCTGCAGACACACAGTGTGGGTTACCACCATTAAAGGAGAAGACTTGAGACATTAGCTGCTAACCAAACAACAACTATTTCATTTCCCCACACACTTTTCTGAGAAATTGAAATTAGTACACTGTCAACTTTATCATTTCCCTATCAGCCTTCACACAGGCTCTGTAGTTTTAAAAAGATAAATGCTTCTGCTGGTGAGATACTGTAAGCATCTCATCTTTTGTGTAGTTTTAATATTAATTTTCATAATACATGATGCCTTAAAAGCATGACAATACACTGGCAGCAGTGAGCTGTGATGAAAAAAACAATGGATCTGCAAAAAGAAGGCTTTATCTGTTTAAACACTGCAGTCAGACTCTGTATGATGATATCAAGTGGCTATCAAACTATGAAGACTTTCAAAACTGTTGGTGTGTGTCTGAAAAACAGACACTTGGATTAAAAGTATAAGTGCAATTAGATATTGGATTGATTTTTCTCTTTCTATTGTAAATGTCAGTTTATGTAACATGTTTAATCAAAGATGAGACAGAAGCAGATCTGGCCTCAGTGTGTTTGCTGCTTTTAGAGTTTACATGTTCCCTCTGCCTTTCACGCAGTGCATTCTGGGATACGCTCCTGTAAACTGACATGAGTAATAGGTGTTGAGTGATGGATGTTTATTCTCAGTATGGTAAACATTGAACTTATTGATGTTCATTATTATTGCTTGTGAATATGTAATAAGTATAATGTATAATCAGATCATTGATTAGAAAATACTTAGATAGTGATCTTACATTGAGCAGTGTTGCTTTTATGGTTTTAGTTACAGTACAGATATAAGATATAAATAACAGATAGAAGGCTTGTTTTGTTAACAGAGCATGTTAAGTACTAAAGAAAACACTGTATATGGTTTGGAAGATCATATTCAGCCAGTCATGATTGCAAATACCTTTCTCAACCAAAAACAGAAGTTGTTCTTATCAGACAGATGCGCTGAGGTTTAATTTCAGCAGTACTTCTCTGTCGGTAAGTCAGACAGAACCCAACAGAGCTACTGTAACCATGGCGGATGACGAGGTTAACTACGCTTCGGTTGTATTCAAAAGTAAAAATCATTCTAAAACCCAAGGTAAGTTTAGTATTTTTTTTAAATACAGTATATCAATAATAGATATTTTGAAACATATGCTGTTACTATGGATCAGATACTCTATCTTTGTTGATGTGATCATATGCAATGTTGATTTCTTGTACTGGTATTTTCTTTGCTAATACTGGATAGAAAATACAGTTCTGATCAGAAAAGTAAATCCAAATAGCTGCATCATTTTGGTGGTATGTGTAGAATAGAGTCTAACTATTTAGGATCTGATATGGAATTGTATTTGATTTGTTTTAATATAATCAAGAAAAATAGTGTCTAACAGTGTATTAACATCTATTTTTTTGGGTTAAGATGCGTTTTAACCTAAACCTAACCATAACCATAACGATTGCCTAATCCTAGTGCCTTCCAGGCAGCGCTGCCTGGAAGGGGACGTTGGGGGTTAAAACACCGATAAACAGGATCAGCAGAGGCAGATAGATAAAGAGACGGTTTTAAAGTGTTTGAAGTATTTCCCCTTTCAAGGCAGAGTTTCCCCTTTTTGTCTAGGATCTGCTAAGTGTGAGACAAGTTCAACATCTGTGGTTTTATCTGACAGTTCCCTGTGTGAAGAAATTGTATTGCTTATGAAACATACTACATTATAGGACACAAGGACGCAGCCCTTAAAGTCTCAAATAATCTTAATCAGCTGAGTTCTGAAAATGATATGGTGGCTGTGTGCAACATTATTATCATATGAGAAGAAGAGATGCATTGTACCATAACCAATTAAAAAGGAAATCTCTGTTGAGTTCAATGACACCTCACACAAGACTCTACCTTAAACGTTTCAGAGGTTATGAAAGGGGGCGTGGCCTGATTAAGTGGGCGTGGTTAAAGTATAGGGGGTGGCTCAGTATCACATGTAGACCACACATTATAAGTTTCATGTAAATCGGATGATGTTTGTCATATAATCGATCGAAATCTAGGATCAAATTTAAAATCCTCCTCCTGACCTACAAAGTTCTAAATGGTCAAGCACCATCATACCTAGAAGAGCTCTTAGTACCTTATTGTCCTAGTAGAGCACTACGCTCCCAGAATGCAGAGCTATTTGTGGTTCCTAGAGTCTCTAAAAGGAGACTGGGAGCCAGAGCCTTCAGCTATCAGGCTCCTCTCCTGTGGAACCAGCTCCCAATTTGGGTTCGAGGGGCAGACACCATCACCACATTTAAGAGTAAACTGAAAACTCTCCTCTTTGATAAAGCTTATAGTTAATAGTTAGTGAGGAGTTGCAGCGTCCGCCTAACCCGGCCCATCTGCTTCTCTTCGTATTCATCAGTTTTATTTATCATATAATCAATAATATAGCGAGAGTAGGGGGAGGCAGGCCAGTACAGCCCGATCCGGTTGGGGAGAGTTCTAGCCCGACCAGGCTCCTCTCTTTAACCTGCCTCTATAGTTAATAGTTATGCTATTATAATTCTAAACTGCCGGGGAAGTTCCTTCCTTCCTATGACACACTGAGCTGCTCTCTCATCTCTGTTTTCACTTCTTTCCTTTTGTATGCATCCTGTCCCAGAATGCTTGTTACTAACCTAGCTCTGGGGAGTTATAGTCCTTATGTTTCTTCGTCCTGCTGCATCCACCCGTGCTCTGCAGTGCCACGTTACATCCCGCAACGCCCTGCTGTGATGTTCATACGCACAGAGTAGTCAGGATCCGGTATAGGACACTGCACTACTCAGTGTGACATGATGTGCCCTGCTATGGCATGAACTTCCACGATGACATTCTAAGTCAGTGTTCCACTATCTTTAATGTGACTATTATTTACCACTGTTCATCACACCCCCAACCGGCCCCGTCAGACACCGCCTACAAAGAGCCTGGGTCTGCCGAGGTTTCTTCCTAAAAGGGAGTTTTTCCTCGCCACTTTCGCAATAGCCACTGCTAATGGTTGCTCTTGAGGGATTACTGTAATTGTTGGGGTTTTGGAATGTATAGAGTGTGGTCTAGACCTACTCTATCTGTAAAGTGTCTTGAGATAACTCTGTTATGATTTGATACTATAAATAAAATTGAATTGAATTGAATTGTATATAAGGCAGGTTTCCTGTTGCCAGGGGGGGGCCACTATGACCAAAAGTTAATTTTTGCCTGGTATATGTCCTCAGGCTTGGACCCTTGTCAGTCGTGAGAAATGTCGGGCAGATATGACAATGTACACTAAAGTTACAAAAACATCTTTTTTCATCGTAAGGATAATAATAATAATAATAATAATATATATTTATATATATATTTTATATTATGTTGTATATTCATGTCATTGTTACGCTAAGGAAAATGATTTGCCAGGAACGTGCTGTTTATTCATAGATAGAGCTTTATTAACACAAAACACAAACGCAATCAGAAAAAAACTTTGTACAAAGCATAGGAGACACACAGCACACACAACCAATATCCCTCGCTCACGAGAAGCCAAATCCTACAGCACCGTCAACTGTCTGCCTGCCGCAGCTGCCTCGGAGCTGTAGGTAACCGGCAGCATTCGGTCTGAATTCGGGTCCATTTTGCAGACGTCTGTGGTGCGTTGTCCTCTATGTCTATGGTGGTGCACTTCCAAATGTCCACCTCACCCGCAGCCAGCACACTCTCTCTCGCTTCCAGCTGCTGTAAAATCAATAAATAAAGACAATCAGTACTGCGCGATATACTGCTTATGGACACAAGACATCTATGAATGCCCCTGAAAAATATTCACATTGACCAAAAACGGATCTAATCTTACCCTCTTTTCTTCTCGACCGACTCCGAGCTGAACTCTTCACAGCTTCTGCCCATCGATGCCACATCTGGTTGTTTCTACCTAAAACTCCTACATGCTGTCTCGTAATATGTTTTACAGGCAGCTGGAAAACAATTAAATGAGAGTGGTATGAATAAAAAAAAACGTAAGTAGCAGGGGCTCAACTTGTTTAACTTTGTAGGGGGTGCTAGCGAGCCATTACTGTGCGCCTATTTCCTAAACCCTTAACATACGTACATTTTCACCAGGATTGATGCAACATCCAATTTTGCTGAGTTTGAGTATGTTAAGCCCCTCAAAAAGGCGATTCATTTGCCATAATAATAATTCCTTCAGTTTCAATAGGGCCTTCACCGCTGTCTGGCCCTAAATATCAACCATTACACCCAACAGTATGCATTATTTCTAAGATAACTAACTTGTTCCCATGAGTTATTATCTTGTGCTTACAAGATAAAATGGATTATTTACGGCGCTTTAGGACCTCCGTATCAAAAAGTGATCCTCATCAGGAGGGATTTTTTGTTACTTTGACATGAACAAATAAGCCTTTAAAGTCTTTATTTAACCACTACGCAGTTATTAACTATGAGATTGTGTCCTTCAACCTTTCAGCTAGAAAGGAGGAGGAAACTGTGGATGATGAAGTGAAGGGGCAGAGTAAAAAAACTGAAGAAACTGCTGACACAAACGGTAAGTTATAAAATAAAAATAAAAAAATTAAAATGTTATTACTATTACTTACTTGGCAATAAATCATTTTCTGATTCACAGCAGGAGTTTTGCTCGACAAGGAATCAAACAACAGACGTCTCCAGTATCAGCAGCTGGCCTGTTGTTTGGGGATTTTTTGTGTCATTCTGCTGTTGGGCATCATAGCAGTCATCGTCCTCTACTACCGTAAGTATACTGAACAGGCAGTCCATGCATGAACTCACACTTAGACATGAGACACACCTTAAAGAATAACAGTATTAGTTATCATCTGTAACTGCATAAAAGAAATTAAAGGTTAAGGTTGCGTTCACACCTCCCTCGTTTGGTCCGTTTAAAACAAACCCTGGAGCGTTTGGTCAGATAGTCCGGTTTGTTTGGGGCGGTGTTAAAGCTCATCTGGACTCTGGTGATGATCAAACAACCAAACTCTGGTCCACTTAAAAAAGAGGGTCTCAGTTCACTTCCAAGTGAACTAGAGTTCAGTTCACTTCAGGTGAGAACGCGAGCCGACCCAAATACAGGAAGTGAACCAAAACAGCATTTACTAGCCTGCAATTTAACCTTGCACACAATGTACAGACTTATATATGACGTAAGGGACGATAACTTTCAGATCCATAAGCTGTTCTGAGCACACATGGCTGGTTGTCTGGGTGACATCATCATCATCTCTTTCCTTCACTCGCTGTCTGTCAGCTGCTCATTGTTCGCCTTCTTCTGAAATATTACAAACTCTAAAGCAGAACCAGAAAACCTGAGTTGTTATAAATGTGGTGTTGCTCCATTATTTCTGAGACCAGAAGAGCTTTGGATATTCTGTCCAATATGCGAGCAACCGTCTCTATTACGTGACGTGTGTTTACAGTGGTTGGTGTGTTTGACAAAGTGCAGTGTGAAAACAAATCGAACCAAATGAAAAATGCAACAATGTTGCAACTTCAGCCATGAATCACACCGAGTCCACCGAACTATAGGTGTGATAGCGCCCTAAGTCAAGTGATGATCTATGTTTGTTCTTCAACAAATCCCATGATCAGACCCAAACCAACAATGGATGTGTGCACAAACAAGTATACAGTGTGTGTATCAAAGTCACATCTATCTTTTATAATGGAGCTCTGTGACGCAGTGAGCCACACTGTAGCACTGGGTGACTGGTTTCTTCATAACAATAAAGATGGCCACTGTAGCTTTGGAGTCAATCCCACATCACCGTCCACACCACATACAGCGGTTGGTTCGAGCCTTTTCAAGAGATTTGTTGAACTATTCTAAAAGGTGAGACAGGCAGAAAATAGCTTCCAAATGTGGCACAATTACAAATTCAAAATTGCCTTATGACTATGATTAAGAAGCAAATTTGCAATTTGCAGTTGCTTAAAGAGTTTCTGTGTCTTGGGGGATACAGTCATTTAACAGGCTGTAGGGGGAGGAGCTATGGGGGGAGGGGCATTATGTGGTTGCAGTTGATGAGAAACACTGATGGGGTGATGGGTCATGTAATCAGGTCATGTGACTTTAGGCCAACATTCCAAACATTTGTATCAAAATCCATAATGGCAGCATATTTGGACAAAGACACTGGCCATGAGGTAAGTGTTATATTTTTCACGTTTATGATATTTTAGAGTGATTTTGTTTTAGAAAATAGTTTTATAAGGATAGTTTTTCTTCTTCTTATTCTTAATGTTTAAAAAATATTTTTAAAATGATCTTCTCACAACTTCGATAATCAGGCATTGAATGCTCGTATCCTGGGGGATACATTGCCCATATAAGGGTATTTAACAGGGCTCATCACTCACAGATATACTTATGTTTTGAGGCCTGTTCTCTACAGATATTGAATAGGATAAAGGTGTGCAACATTGATACTTTATATTTTACTCTCGTATTATTGATGAATTCACCAGTATACACACGTTCTCAGGGAATTTCTGTCAGACGTTTCTACAGTGCAAGAAACAGCTTCCATTGTCCATATAATGTATCTGGTGTGGGGCAACACAAGGAATATGGTAGAATCAAAAAAACAAAACAGGAAAAAGGTGTTATAAAAATCAGCACATGAACTGTTGGGCAATGCATCTTGGGGGATAAAGTTCTGTTTTTTTCCAATTTGATCTAATGTTGTCTAGATAACATGAAATAATGTAGCTAATTAATTGTTTATAAAATATTTTAAAAGTTGGCATATGAACTATAATAAAAAGAATACAATGCAAAATGTTACCTTAAATGGGCAATGTATCTTGGAAGATACTTTAGAAAATAAAGATAATATTTTTGAAAGAAAATAATTTTTCCATCAAATTTATTTATGCTTACCACTTTAAGGGTTAAGTCATGAAAGTGAGCTGATTGCTGCCAATCACAACCTGACAAACCTCAACAACAATCTCATCTTAGCCAATGAAAACTGGAGGAATGAAAACAACAATCTGACAGTCCAGTTTAGCAACCTGACACAAAACTATACTGTCTTAGAAAGCAAGATCACAAACCTGACTGCAGAGGTCCAGAACCTGAGAGCAGTAAACCAGCAGCTGGAGACACAGAGGAAGAACTTAACAGAAGAAATACAAAACATGGAGACAAACTGGAATAAACTCATCGTCAGTCGAGCTCAGTGGAGCATTGATGCCTACTGCCCCAAAACAAAAGACGGTATGTTCAGATGCCATTTATTAGGTTGAAAAATAATCAATAATATTAATATCATATTGCAGTAATGTTGTTTATTGGTTGATCTCTGTTGTTTCAGTGAGAGTGTGTAAAGCTTGTCAGAGTGGCTGGTTACCCAAAGAGTCCAAGGCAACCAACTGTTATGTGTATCATGACGCTAAACCTCCTGATCAGAAAACCTGGGAAGAAGCTCTAGAAGACTGCAGAGGAAAGGGTTCAGATCTGGTTGTTGTACATAATGAAGAGGAAAAGGTAATGAGAAAACTGTGGACATTTTTATCACACAATTATTACATTGAAATGTATTTTTTGTTTGTCTGAACACACTGAGTCTCTAAATTGAATCACTGTTGTGGTTTTTGTTTCCCTGTTTTTAACGATTATTATGGTTGTTTATATTTCTGTTTCCTGTATTTTCCATGGATGGTTTATATTTAGTTTTTAGTTTGTATTGTGTATTTCTGTTCTTTGATGATTATTTCTGTTTCCTGTTTTATTTTGACAGCCTGGTTTTCTGTCTTGTCTCGTCTAGTTTTACTTCCTGTGTTTTCCCGCCTGTCTGATTGTCCTGCCCCGCCCTGATGTGTTTCACCTGCTGTCTCACCTGTTCCTTGTTTGATCATCACCTCTTGTGTTTAGCCTCTGTGTTCCCTTTGTCTCCTGTCAGATTGTTTTGTGTTTTGCCCTGTCTGTGCCCTGTCAGTGTGTCTCAGCCATGTGCCTTTGTTTGGAATCTTCCCTCGCGCCTCTCGGTCCTGTGAGTTTTTCCTTGTGTTTTTTCATGTCTCTGTGATGCTGTTTTGGTTCTCAATAAATCCTTAACGCCAACTTTCTCCTGCCTGCCTGTCTCTCTCTCTGCGTTTGGGGTCCTATTATTCCCCTGCCACGTAACAATCACAGCGTGGTTATTTAAGTACAGTATCTGGTAACTGTTTCTCTCTTTTCAGAAAACACTCAATGAATACAGCGAGGGTAGTTCAGGAACTGTTGGATACTGGTTTGGCCTGAGAGCTAAAGCTGGGAGATGGAAGTGGATTGATGGAAGTAATCTGACTGTAAGGTAAGAGACACATTCATAAACACTTTGAATCATAAAATCTATCAGCCTTGATCTAAACATCATGTTCTTCCCTCAGCTACTGGACACCACAACCTCCTCCTCCTGCTACTGATGGTCAGTGTGTAATGTCTGTCCAGACCAATAAATGGATATCAGTGAGCTGTGCTGAGAAACAAAGATGGATCTGCAAAATGAAGGCTTTATCTGTCTAAACACTGCAGTCAGACTCTGCATGATAATATCAACTGGCTTATAAATATCAAACTGTAAACACATCTACTACACAATTTAAATGTTTTGGGTCTTTTTTTTTTTTTTTTTAAAAGGAAGAGGGGTTTTTATTTTTTTATAGAGAATGAAGAAATATTAACAGTGATTTATTCTGAAAAGCTGTTTGTGTGTCTCAGGATAAAAACAGACACTTAGATTTACATGCATTCAGATATTTGATTATATAGCTATGCTAATGTAAGTCTGTGAAACATACAGAGACTAGACTGAAGGGACACTGTTATCATTGATACCTGTTGAATGGGCTTTTGTTCTGTTTTGTTAGAGATGTGATGCTTATGATTAGTATATCAGCAGATTGATGACAGGGACAGACAGACTGCTCAGTTTCCTGTCTCCTATGTATCATGGAACATATATTGTTGCTACTCATTGGCCAAAATGGGGACACTGCATCACTTGTTCTCAACAGAATGTCCTCAGAGCTTTTTGCTTCAGCATGTTAGGAATATTAACATGTAAAATGTTTTGTATTACCGTATTTTTCGGACTATAAGTCGCTCCGGAGTATAAGTCGCATCAGTCAAAAAATGCGTCATGAAGAGGAAAAAAACATATATAAATCGCACCGGGCTATAAGTCGCATTTATTTAGATAATAAATACAAGAGTTATTCAACTACACAATAGCACACAGAACAATAGGCTGAATATGGTAGGTGTCCGGTATGTTAACGTAACACATTAACAGTTATTGAACTATCCTCCTGAGAACCGAGGAAAATTTTGTTTTTTGTGATTCCATACCTGTTTAAAACATCTTACAATTTAAATTTTTTTATTTTTATTTATTTAAAGAATGTCCACTGTAGTGGACAACAGGATCATTTGAGTACGAAAAAAGACAAATTTGGTAGATGTGGAGTCATTATTTACATGAAGATAGTCCTGATGTCCACTATAATTGACATTCATAAAATGCCAATTTTTCAAAAGATACATAATGTAGTTTCTATCAGAACTCAATATATGATTCCTAACACCTTAATGAACAAGAAAATATATGATTATCATAAAATAAATAATAATATTTGACTCATCTCTTATCTTTCCATAAAATGTGCTTGTTCCTATGCTGTCCATTTTGGATTGAAAGAAAGAGGCGGTTCCCGGCCTCCCAGCCAATCAAATAACACATCACTGAAAAAAGACGGCAATGTTTTCAGTATGAATTAACATGTAAAAACATGTTAAATTATATATATTTTGATATATAAGTCGAACCTGACTATAAGTCGCAGGACCAGCCAAAGTATGAAAAAAAGTGCGACTTATAGTCCGGAAAATACGGTAATTTATCTAGAAGCAAATTCATGTTTTATTACATTGAATAAAAATGCTACGACACATTGTTGTTATTGTCTTTTTTTTTACATAATGCTGATTGAAAATATTTTCACCAATGTAGAACAAACATAATTCAGGAAGTTGCAGCCTATAGAACAGGATGTGTGAGACAAGCAGATTGAAAGAAAACATGACAATCACAACCATAACCTGAATAAAATAGGGCACAACCTCAAATCAGACCATCACAGTGGAGCAGACGGCCTCCTAACAGCTCTCATACAGGACTGCAGCAGGACTTTAAACATTTGTTCAGGATCAACAGAAATACATCACTGTGTCCATCAATGCTGCTCGTCTTAATGTAGATATTTATTCTCACCATGTTTGGTCACAAAACAACACACACCACCATCACGTTATTGATCACGGTTTGACCAAAAAGTAGAAATGAATGTTTGTCAGATGGGTCTTTAGTCTCAGCAGAAAGAAATGATTGACTCTCTTTGATTATGATAAAAGTTATGGTGGATTGATGAAAGGTCGACTGACTGACTGACTTTGTTCCCCCTGTGGTCGTACCAAAACAGACACTGTGCGTGCAATTCACTTCCCCTTCACAACAACAAGGTTATTTAACCTGATAATTTGGGAAAACGACAGTCACAACCTGGAAGTAGAAGTCCAGTAAAGAGTCTCACAGCGGAGCAGA
The DNA here is from genome assembly GCF_004354835.1 of Perca flavescens. Classification (NCBI taxonomy): domain Eukaryota; kingdom Metazoa; phylum Chordata; class Actinopteri; order Perciformes; family Percidae; genus Perca; species Perca flavescens. Next base: position 7,048,284 of record NC_041336.1, on the reverse strand, counting down.
CGGCCTCCTAACAGCTCTCATACAGGACTGCAGCAGGACTTTAAACATTTGTTCAGGATGAAGAGAAGACCACAGGATAAAGCTGGTACTTCTACATATTCTCATCTTTATGTGTGTACCTGTAATACATTATCTACTGTATTTATGTACCAGGATGTTGTCTACATTCTTTGGGTTTTGTAATGTTAGATGCTTTTGATTGCAAAACTCTAGCACCAAGGTTTATTAAAATGTTCAAATTATATACGATTTTTCCACTCTGCTCAACACACTGGGAATGTTATGATTTCATTTCAAAACTAAAACCATATCTGTACCTGTAGAAACCAATAAGGAAACTCCAAGGCACTCTCTTTTAGAATGATACAAAGCCTTTATTTATGGCTTAACCATCATAAATCTTCAAGTACTCCGATGCGTTTCGGCATACAAGCCTTCGTCAGGGAGTCATATCTGTACCTGTGTGTTTTTTAGTTCTGCTTTAATTTGATATCAAGGACTACAGGTGAATTCAATCAGGAGAGACTTTGTTTGCAGATATGCAAAAATATTTATTGTACAACTTTATAATAAAATGTACAAAGTCTTTTGAAGATTAGACTCCATCAAATTAATAATGTTTTTAAAAGGGCTGGAGAACAGGAACATAACCCCCCGACAGCTGACAGCACAAGGAGAGAACAGATTTAAAGCAGAGTTGTAACGCTGTGATTGGCCCTTGAATTTTGTGGCCAAGTCTGATTGGTTTAACTGAAAGCATCGCTTCTGAACAGCTGATTTGATTTAAGAAGAAAGGGTAGTGATTGGGTTAATGACGTCTTCCTGAAAGAATTTGCGCTGAGCTTCATCAGAACAAAATGAGATCAAAATAGGCTGACTGTTTCTTAGAGAATGTAATGTCTCTTTATCTGCAGGTTGAAACTTTACTCCAGTGTGTTCTACATATTGGCAGTAAAACTGCATATGAACATATGAACATTTGTGTTTGATGTTGATCTTTCAGAGGAAATCGAGGAAGTAGCTGACTATGTTAATGTACCAGCATGCACTGTGGGTAAAGTAGCAGCCCCTCCAGGTACTACTGTATATTTATATGTATGTATATTATTTGTGTTTTTTTGCAATGTGAGATGCTTCTGATGCTTTACAACAGCACCAACAGGTTTTAAAATTCCTAAATTCATTCTGACTTTTCTACTCTGATCAACACATAGGGAATAATAAGATGTCATGTATTTGTTTCTCAGAGAAAACAGAGAGGAGCTGTCTTTTAACAGCACTGTGGATAGAATGGCAGCCAGCTCATTTTAAATGAAGGTGTTCTCATCAGAAAAAAAGATGTATTAATGAGCAGAGGGTTTTTAACCCTTGTGGTGTCTTCCCGTCGACCATGAACTTGTGTTCCTAGCGGGTCAAAATTGAAAATGAACTTTTTTTGGCGCTTTTTTAAACGTTTTTGTCACTTTTATCAACACTTTTCTTCATTAAGGGTCAATAAACCTAACTTACATGACATTATACCAAAAGTTTGAGTTAAAAAAGCAGACATTATAAATCATTTTTACTATTAGTTAAGCTCAGTCGGAGGATATTGTGGTGGATCACGGACTGTCAAAGTTTAGTGAGGATAACCATTTTGAAACCATTTAAAATTTTTTTTAAATGTTATGAAATTGAATAAAACACCCAAAAATAATCATTATTTTTGTTTAAATGTTGTATAGTTCCATACAATTTACATCCATGTTATTTTTGGGCAATTTGGTTCAAGAAAATCATATTTCTGATATTAAAAACATTTTGACACATTTGACCTGAGGACAACACAAGTTTGAGTCAGGCCTCCTCACGTGGACTCCAAACAGTTTCAGGGCAGGTTCAGTGAATGGAAGTGTTAACATATGACTTTTAACAAAAGAAGATCATAAAGAATAGCCTAAATGTGTGTGGTGTTGCTGTTTTCCCCACTTTCCTAGAGTCAGAAACTAATCAATGCCTTACAGAGACTTATTTGATGTACCTGGTGTAGTCTGAAGTTATGTCAAACAGCAATATGAGGCTGTTTTGGCTCAATTGTTGAGTGTCTATGGGATCAAATAACATTATCAGGATCCTATAGGCATCACAATCTCAGACTTTGGAAACCCCTGACTTATTACGGAAAAGCAAATGTTGTATTTTTAAACAGATGATTAGATTTAGTCTCATGTGTCTTCAGTCTCAGCAGAAAGATATTTGATTGTGATAAGAAGTCCCAGTTGAAAAGCTGGAGTTGAAAGGTGAACTGCAGCAGCGTGAGGAGACGTTGCAGACAAACAGTGAGGGTTAAATCCTTCACAATGACTCAGCATTAGCTGCTAACCAAACAACAACTCTGTCACAACTTTGAAGAGGAACTAAAAACATATGTTTATCTTTCAGAGGAAGTCATAGAAGAACCTAGCTATTTTAATGCACCAGCATGCACTGTGGATAAAGTGGCAGCCCCTCCAGGTACATTTTCACACATTCAAAAATTGTTAAACATGAGATTTATTTATTAGTATTGTTAAAAAATGTGATAGTGATGGAGATTTACAATTTGAATGTTTAAATGCTCAGCACTGTGGACTTTGTCCTCTATCTCTTACATTGGAAGTGCATTAGAAACCAGAATGAACAGGAGGAATGATCAGAGCAAGAAAACCCAGTTTCAGTGTTCATGTACTGTAACACCAAACTGTTTATAAGATAGATTTGAAACATCCTGTAATGGGTGGCTGTCTATTATTATAATATAAACAAGTTGCATGACTAATACAGCGAAAATTGCATTATCATTACAATTAAGAAGCTAATTTTCATTTTGCAGTTGCTACATTAAGTCATCAGAGTGATGAAAGTGAGCTGATGGCTGTCAATCATAACCTGACAAACCTGAACAACAAACTCAGCTTAGATAATGAGAAGTTGAGGGGGGACAACAAAAATCTGACAGAACAAATGCAAAACATGGAGACAAACTGGAATAAACTTGTTGTTGGTAGTCCTTATTTAAAGGACAGGTTCACATTTTTCAACACCATCCTCTGTCTGTCGCTGTAGTTACGTCTGTCATTTCTGAAAACGACGCCAAGCTGACGGCAGAAATCCAGCAGCTGACTGTAGAGGTCCAGAACCTGACAACACGAAACCTGCAGCTGGAGACACAGAGGAAGAACTTAACAGAACAAATACAAAACATGGAGAAAAACTGGAATGAGCTCAACGTCAGCCGAGCTCAGTGGAGCATTGATGCCTACTGCCCCAAAACAAGTAACGGTATGTTCAGATCCTATTAATTAGATCCAATAATAAATAATAATATTAATATCACAATGCAGTAATGTTGTTTATTGGTTGGTCTCTGTTGTTTCAGTGACACAGTGTCAAGCTTGTCAGAATGGCTGGTTCCCCACCGGGTCTAACTGCTATTATTATGACGCTGATCCTCCTGATCAGAAAACCTGGGAAGAAGCTCGACAAAACTGCAGAGGAATGGAGTCAGATCTGGTTGTTGTACATAATGAAAAGGAACAGGTAATGAGAAAACGGATATTTTTATGAAACAATTATTACATTGAAATGTATTTTCTGTATCTGAACACACTGAGTCTGTACACTGTAAGAAAAAAAACAACCTGAAACTGAAAGAAAGGAAACACAAACACTAAAACATTACAAAAGTACAAGATGGTAAAATGACATTAAAAACCTGTAACTGTAAATATTGGCCATTTTGAAAAAAAAAATGAAATTGTATTCACAGAAGAAGACCATTTCATGTTTATTTTAAAGCTACATGGTGTAAGAATTTCTCCCATCGGTGAAATTGTATATGACAACCAACTGAATAGGCCCCGCCATTCCGAGTAGCGTTTAAACTACTACGGTGGCCAAACCCGAAATTAGCGTTCCTTCCAGTGTAATAATAGTTTTACGTTATTTTGGTACCATTTCATAGCTAACATCAGCCATCAGGTTCCCAAACATATGCAAGCTAATGTTAGTAAAGTATCAGTAAAGTATGTAAAACTTTGAATTTACACAAATAGGCAGAAATACTTTTTGAGAAGAAAGCAGGCAACTTCAGTGTCCCTTTTTAAAATCCTTGCTCCTTATGATCTCTTTCTATCTTGGAAAAGCCACTCTGATATTAACTTTGGTCTCGTTGCTTTGACTGTTGCGTTGTCGTTTTAATTCTCTTTGTAACTCTGTTGTTACATGTCCTAGAGAATAGGCATGATCCTCCATTTTTAACAGGCTTTCAAATCTGCCGGTAGTCACTGAGTAATCTTCTCCCCCTCCCTCCCTGGCATTCGTCACAGTCAGTGCCACTGAGTGAAAAGGGCAAAATGCAGAGGTTTGTCCCTCTTTGGCTGATGTATTTAAAAAATGGAGACACAATATGGTCGAATACATGCAAGCTTGCATGTATTCTAAATGGCCGATTCTACTATTTAGTTAATGGAAGTAATTACACATGAATGAGCACATATTTGTGAAAGAACGTTTTTTTTTTTTGCTAAGAATCAACTCAAAACATTACACAATAGAGCTTTAAGTTCCCAAATATTATTTTTTTACGTTCTATGGTAAACTTTTAAAGTCAAGTTGTACATTTCTTAGATTAGATCAAATTTGTTTTTACAGGTATAAATATATTTTATTAAACATGTATAAGCAAAAAAGACACAAGATTTTATGTCAATTTTTTATGTCAAATTAAATAATATAAATATTAAATAATTATATTATCTTTTCATATCGAAAATAACTTTTTTTACAAGAAAGTTATTTTACAGCATTTCCTTGGTGTTCCAACTTTCAGATTATTACCATTTTTCGAAGGACTTTTTTTTTAACATTGTAGATAACAGTGTGATTATTTAGTTATAGTGTTTAAATATCTGATAACTGGTTCTCTCTTCTCAGATTGCACTGAATACATACAGCGTGGGTAGTTCAGGATACTGGTTTGGCCTGAGAGCTGAAGGTGGGAGATGGAAGTGGATTGATGGAAGTGATCTGACTGTAAGGTAAGAGACACATTCCTAAACACTTTGAATCATAAAATCTATCAGCCTTGATCTAAACATCATGTTCTTCCCTCAGCTACTGGACACCACAACCTCCTCCTCCTGCTACTGATGGTCAGTGTGTAATGTCTGTCCAGAACGTGGGATGGAGCACAGTGAACTGTATTGAGAAAAAAACAATGGATCTGCGAAATGAAGGCTTTATCTGTTTAAACACTGCAGTCTGCATGATATTAACTGGCTTATAAATACCAAACTATGTTTTTTAGAGATGCAATGCTAGAAGCTAATTACTATTTTAGTCCATCACTTTGAATAAAGTTGTGTTTTTCTCTTTCTATTGTAAATGTCCATTTATGTAACATGTTCAATCAAAGATGAGACAGAAGCAGATCTGGCCTCAGTGTGTTTCTATGTGACACTTTATATTGATGCTCCTGATTGGCCAACAGAGGCGCTGCATCACTTGTTCTCAACAGAATGTTCCAGAGAGGTTTCAATATTTACTTGTACAGCTGATGGTTGAATGCTATCTTTCTATCTAGAAGTAATTTCAGATTCTGCCACATATTGTTATTTTTCTCTTTCTATTGTAAATGTCAGCACGCTTTAATCACGTGAGGAGGAAAACAGAACTTGAGGAGGATCAGGGCTTGGCTTTGTGATTTCCTGATTAAAAGTATATATTATTTAAATAAACTGAGTGCAATGTAAAACAGTGATTGGCTTGTCCAGCTTGTTAATAGCCAGTGTTTGATGATTTTAGCTGCCCAGTCAACACAGTCTCACTCCCTACTCGTCAAATGTATGACGCATGGTCAAGGACCCTGGTGTCAAGTTTCAACGAAATAGGGGTACCCTTGACGTTATTTTTTCGACGAGGGGTCCGTCAGATAAACATTCATGTTATTCCCTCACCGTCGGATATCGACGAAAGAAAAAAACACGCCCCCCGCCCCTTAACTCGAAATCTGTGACAGTTATTATTGGTATTTTTAGCCCAATAACCGCTGTTTTAATCAACATTATTCACGAGATAGTATCATGGTTTATATGTATTTCTTTTTTTTATGTTATTATTTCGGTATATTTCGCCAGGTAAGCTGGATTGCTTTTTGTTGATTTATATTTTTTAAACTATAATGCTACATCTATCAACATTTATTTAGATGTTATCATGGTATTCATTTCTTTACTTCAATAATATTATTTCGGTCTTATTGCCGGTGAAATATTACAGTATATGCTAATACAGAACATTACGATATGATCCGAGCAGGAAGCATTCAAAGCCGATAGGCCTATCCCCCAATGCAATGTGGCCATTCATTTCAAAGAATCGGGCAGCGATCAGCAGGGGCTTGTTTCTAAAACCAAGATAAGGGATTAAGCCGGGATTTCCTGTTTATCCTGGATGAATTTAGTCTTGACTCGGTTTCACGAAAGCAGAGGCACATAAATCACCATGGAGATTTATTCTGTGCAGCTAGCCTGTTCCTGACCAGGCTAACAGCCAGGATTTATTTAATCCTGGAAACTTTTCTGTTCACTCAGCAGTGGTTTGACCCTTTTGTTATCAGCCTGGATTAAAATACAACAGGTGCATATTGCTGTTGATTGGAGTACTGTTATTATTTAAAGTTGTGACCATTATTTTTTTTATAATTATAAATTTGTCATTGTTACTGTTATATATTGTTGTAAGATTGATGAATATATTATGGCAGTTGTTGAGATAATTAGAAAAGGCTGATAAAATTTCAAATGAGTTTTAAATGAAGTCTGTTACTAAGTGCAATACATACAATGCTGCACATTTTATAGTTCCCCAATGCACCTTCAATTATTTTAGTGTATCATTTCTTTTTTTTTTTCTTTAACAATAAGGATCATGTTTGTTCTGCTTCTATGTGCATTGTATTTGGCATTCTTAGCACACAATTTGTGTTGTCCAATAAACTGGGACTATAATTTGGGAGGATTGTACAATTTTAAGAACATATCCTAACTGTACAATCCTCCCAAATTATAGACTTAGTTCACTGGACCAGTAACTATCTAGTGATGTAGGCTACTGTACATTCATGTAACAACAGGGAGAGGACACATTAATGGTTTTTGACCTTATATTTTGCCTGGGGGGAAATAACTGATGAATATACTCTGTTCCATTCATGTTTATAGTGTGCATGGAATTTATCACTTTATTATCTTTATAGTTTCTAGATTATACAGTGCAATTTCTTCAGTGTCTTTATTTTTTTATGTCCATATATACCAGGGAGCAAAGCATATAATATGTAGAGAAGGAAACTCGTCCTCTATAAAAAATAAAAAAACGCGAGAAAAAGCGTGACAGATAATAGCGGACCGACTAAATGATAGTCTAAAAATTTACATTTATGAACTACTGCTCTTAAATGAAACCATTCAATGTGTCACTTGTCATTTGCAAAAACGAACACCTGTACACTTTGCATTAAAAACGAGTAGTGAAAGTTAATATGACTTTGGAAATTAATATTTTAGCCAATGAGAGAGAGGGAGGAACAGAGGGAAAGAGATATTTACGCTTCATATTCTAGCGTTATAGAAAATGGATCTTCATGGTAAATTTCCTGAGTTATCTTCTGCTTACTTTTAAGGCAAAAGTACAATTGTTAATTTGTGCAAATGATTAGTAGCCTAATAATTGAATGGTAGGATTATGACGGTTTCCATTTAGAGCAGTGGTCAGTTAATGTAGATATTTAGGCTGCTTACGCATTCAGTCGGTCCGGGATCGTCTGCTGCTTTTGAGGAAAGCCGTGGGACGCGCATCTATCTGAATTAGTTCAGCCTGGCTCGACCTAGTCGCTCCTCCTCAGCCTGGCTTGGCCTTTGTGAAACGCACCAAGCCAGGATGCACAGATTATAGGTCAAGCCTCGCTTTATCAGTTATCCTGGATTTATATATTCTGCTTTTGTGAAACAGGCCCCTGGTCTTTAGCATCGCTTCAATATACATATATACAGTCAGTGACTGTGTTACAGCAACAACACGTTGCTCAGTTTTGTTCAAGTAAGTTATGAACCATAATAACGTTTAAACGAATCCGCGGAAAACTCCGGAAGTGACGTGAAACGTCGTCCTCGGCGGATACGAAGATAAAATATATAGGCCTAACATTCGTAATATTAATGTTTTTTTCTAATGTTGTATTTGAGGAGTTAAACAATAAAGATAGTTATAACATTGAAATACAGTTTCATGTATTTGTCTACGTTTAAACGAATCCAGCGGAAATGACGTGGAAATTCCACATCTCGTCTGTGAAAGAATGTTCCACGTTGTACGATAGACAGTATATAATGGACCAATAGACCCGTTGCTCTGGACGGAGACCAGTGAAGGCTATTAGAAGCACTTTTCTGGTAATGGCCAGCTTTACTGCGCAGCCTCCAACTGAGAGAATGTGACGTGAGCAACGTGTCTGAAAGTTGTAAGTCTTCTGGTAGCTGTGCCAAGAGAAATCTCAATCATTCCCAATCCTACAGATACGGAGACTGTAGGTGTATGTAAGGAGATAACATGGGCACAGGTTAATTATTGATCACTAACATGCTAGTTAACATTAGTAATTAAACCTAAACATCTCATGTAAGTCGAAACTGCCTGCGAGCTTCTCCTGTACTATACGGTAATTCCTCTATTATGCGACAGTAAGTCACTTGGTTATGACACAATCGTTAGCCTATTTTTACAAAAACGTTTGCTACGGAGCCATAACGTGAGGTACAAGGTAATGGAGCCTTTTATACATTGTCGTGTTTCTTTGGAACTAAACAACGGACAAATAGAGTCTTTAAACGCTTCAGATGTAAAGTTATTCGCAGTCAAGTGACGTAAAAAAAAAATGGCGGTTAGCGGAATGCTAACAGGAGGTGATGGCCAGTTAGCAACAAAATGGCGCCATGATGGCTCGAGTTCTGAAGCGAAGCTTACCCCCTTGGTTGTACGTGAGAATTTACACAATAAAATACTAATAATGAAAAAATTGTGTTTTATATTTAGCACTTTGATTTGCCTTACATATACTATATAAAAAATCTACAGTTGAGTGTTTAGAAATACAGCCTAATGGCTTGTTTGACTAATTTGAATTTGTTTTGAATTGTACTGCTGTGAAAAACAATAAACTATATACAAAGAGAAGCATTTTTTATTTTATTTTCCATACATAGTTATTTAAAAACGCAATTTTCTAATTTTGAAGTTGATGAATATTAATAGCAAAGACTAAAGGGGAAAAACATGAGTATATTTATGTGTGGGACTTAGTTTGATTTAAAATCACACTGCATTATTAGTTGTTTTGAAATATCAATTTATGGTAGGCCTAACATATTCATTATTATATTCAGAAGATGATCCTCATATCAATCACCGTGGTTACAGCTTGTAGCCATCCTAACCTTTGTAGCCTTTACTGAGACTACCTTTTCAAAATTAAGAAGGGACTAGTTTTAAGAAGCATTTTCAGGAAATTAAAAGGATAAGCAGATTGTTTCACAGACGAGATGTGGAATTTCCACGTCATTTCCGCGGATTCGTTTAAACGTAGACAAATACATGAAACTGTATTTCAATATTATAACTATCTTTATTGTTTAACTCCTCAAATACAACATTAGAAAAAAACATTAATATTACGAATGTTAGGCCTATATATTTTTATCTTCGTATCCGCCGAAAGGGACGTACTACGTCACTTCGGAGTTTTCCGCGGATTCGTTTAAACGTTATTATGGTTCATAACTTACTGGAACAAAGCTGAGCAACGTGTTGTTGCTGGTGACACAATCACTGACTGTATATATGTATATTGAAGCGATCCTGGCGTTAAAGACCTCGTGGTTTATATGTATTTCTTTTTATGTTATTATTTCGGTATATTTCGGCCAGGTAAGCTGGATTGCTTTTTTGTTGATTTATATTTTTTAAACTATAATGCTACATCTATCAACATTTATTTAGATGTTATCATGGTATTCATTTCTTTACTTTAATAATATTATTTCGGTCTTATTACCGGTGAAATATTACAGTATAGGCTAATACAGAACATTACGATATGATCCGAGCAGGAAGCATTCAAAGCCGATAGGCCTATCCCCCAATGCAATGCGGCCATTCATTTCAAAGAATCGGGCAGCGATCAGCTGGTCTTTAACGCCAGGATCGCTTCAATATACATATATACAGTCAGTGATTGTGTTACAGCAACAACACGTTGCTCAGTTTTATTCCAGTAAGTTATGAACCATAATAACGTTTAAACGAATCCGCGAAAAATTCCCGGTGACGTGGTCGTCCCACTCGGGCGGATAAAGATAAAAATATATAGGCCTAACATTCGTAATATTAATGTTTTTTCTAATGTTGTATTTGAGGAGTCAAACAATAAAGATTGTTATAATATTAAAATACAGTTTCATGTATTTGTCTACGTTTAAACGAATCCGCGGAAGTGACGTGGAAATTCCACATCTCGTCTGTGAAAGAATGTTTCAAGTTGTACGTGAGAATTTACACAATAAAATACTAATAATGAAAAAAATTGTGTTTTATATTTAGCACTTTTATTTGCCTTATATATACTATATAAAAAACCTACAGTTGAGTGTTTAGAAATACAGCCTAATGGCTTGTTTGACTAATTTGCATTTGTTTTGAATTGTACTGTTGTGAAAAACAATATACAAAGAGAAGCATTTTTTTTTTTTATTTTCCATACATAGTTATTTAAAAACGCAATTTTCTAATTTTGCAGATGATGAATATTAATAGCAAAGACTAAAGGGGAAAAACATAAGTATATTTATGTGTGGGACTTAGTTTGATTTAAAATCACACTGCATTATTAGTTGTTTTAAATAAATTACTTTTTTGAAATATCAATTTATGGTAGGCCTAACATATTCATTATTATATTCAGAACATGATCCTCATATCAATCACCGTGGTTACAGCTTGTAGCCATCCTAACCTTTGTAGCCTTTACTGGGACTACCTTTTCAAAATTAAGAAGGGACTAGTTTTAAGAAGCATTTTCAGGAAATTAAAAGGATAAACAGATTGTTACCGAGGTTTTTGTTCACTGAGTAAGATGTATATAGCTTTGTTTGGGTATGTCTACATATACAACATTTGTATATATATATATGGCATTTTTGGCACACTTCTACCTCAGCCCTACTGCACAAAGACAAAACTCACACATCTCATTCAACCATTTCACAAGCTGAGAAAAGGGTCATGACATGGGTCAGAGCAGTGGTTCCCAACCTTTTTTCCTTGGTGCCCCCCACTCATGTCTAAGAAAAGCTGACCCCCCCCCACACACACACACACACACCTTTGAAACTGAAGTTGAGGTAACTCTCCAGATGGGAGAGCTGGGTCAGAGGATATCAGAGGTCATAAATGATGAACCAATCATCGGCTCTGCTCCTATAAGCCCAATGGTGTTCATATGGACAACATGCACCTTTGGCTGGAAGGCCCGTGTTGAAAGTGTGTGTTATCATTTAGAGCAGACACCCACGGTGAATCAGATGGTTTATGTTATACAAGGCTGCATTACAGAGAATTTTATTATGACTCTCATGAAGGTTGTGTAAGGAATAGAAACCAGTCTCTCCAGGCAAACACACAGAATATGGTCTGCTTTATCTTTACTCTCCATGCCAAGTATGAGCGCTTATCCTCTGGCAGAAGATATGGGTAAACTTAACATTTCTAAACTATAAAAACGTTGCTGATGATATAGGCCTAATTTGGACCTACCTCAATTAAAACTTTAATTGGTGTGATGTGCTTCAGTCTAGCCTATATCACTTTGTTCATGTTGTTTTTATTTTAAGTATGTCAGCTGTATGATAAAACAATATGTCAAGTGTTATTTGTGAAGCATTTGAACTCAAGGCAAATATCCCTCTGGGGACAATAAAGTAGGCTATCTCCTGCTAAGTGGTCTCCATGATGTGTAAAAATTAAAACGTCGTAGGACTATAGCAAACACATCGTTGGAAAGGTCTCAACCTGGAGAGTAACATATGTCAGTCTATACAGTACTCCTGCTTTGAAATATTGACCTCTGAACCTTGAACCCAGTACATGTATGAAGGCCTGTCATTTAGCAACAGAAGGTTCTACACACATAAAAACAGCTGTTATAGAAAGCTCTGGACCTCAGCTGTCATATAGATATGGTCACCAAAGTTTATCCACTGTAAGCACTGTCAAATATGGTAATAAGCTATATTCACCTATTTAACGATTTGATTTTTAAAATCTGATGACACCGGTGTGTTCTCCATCCCAAAAAACCCCAGGGTGTATCCAAAATTATACACTGCCAACTTCTACTTATGAGCAATATACCAATATACTTCAAAACTACAACTCCCATAAGAAACGCCACAGAAGCTGTTACAAAGCTTGAGCACTTGTAGTTTTTCCGGGTGGGTGGGGGGGACTCGTTCGCTCCTCTTTCTGCTGTCTGCCGTGAAATGGCTTGATTCCACTTCAGATTGAGGCCGCCCGCGACCGAGCACACACAATATATGAGACAAATACATGAAACTGTATTTTATTATTATAACTATCTTTATTGTTTAACTCCTCAAATACAACGTTAGAAAAAACATCAATATTACGAATATTATATATTTTTATCTTCGTATCCGCTGAGCGGGACGTACTACGTCACTTCCGGAGTTTTCCGGATTCGCTTAAACGTTATTATGGTTCATAACTTACTGGAACAAAACTGAGCAACGTGTTGTTGCTGGTGACACAATAACTGACTGTATATATGTATATTGAAGCGATCCTGGCGTTAAAGACCAGCTGATCGCTGCCCGATTCTTTGAAATGAATGGCCGCATTGCATTGGGGGATAGGCCTATCGGCTTTGAATGCTTCCTGCTCGGATCATATCGTAATATTCTATATTACAGCATATACTGTAATATTTCACCGGTAATAAGACCGAAATAATATTATTAAAGTAAAGAAATGAATACAATGATAAAATCTAAATAAATGTTGATAGATGTAGCATTATAGTTTAAAAATATAAATCAACAAAAAAAAAAACAATCCAGCTTCCCTGGCGAAATATACCGAAATAATAACATAAAAAGAAATACATATAAACCATGATACTATCTCGTGAATATTGTTGATTAAAACAGCGGTTATTGGGCTAAAAATACCAATAACTGTCACAGATTTCGAGTTAAGGGGCGGGGTGTTTTTTTTTCTTTCGTCGATATCCGACGGTGAAGGAATAACATGAATGTCTATCTGACGGACCCCCCTCGTCGAAAAATAACGTCAAGGGTACCCCTATTTCGTTGAAACTTGACCCCAGGGTCCTTGACCATGCGTCATACATTTGACGAGTAGGGAGTGAGACTGTGTTGCTTATACATTTAATCCATGTGTCTGTTTTCCAGACACACACCAACAGCTTTGAAAGTCTTCATAGTTTGATAGCCACGTGATATTATCATACAGAGTCTGACTGCAGTGTTTAAACTAGGGATGCACCGAACCCAGAGTTCGGTTCGGAATTCGGCCGTACTGCCGAACGTTTTTTTTTCGCCCGAACCAAACGGTACCAAAGAGAAATAACAAGAGGCGAAACTCGAGAAAAAGAGGCGAACGTTGTGTTGAGTTTCTGCTCTTGCCAAAGAGTATAGAAGTAACAAGAGGCGAAACTCAATAGAACGTTCCATTGCAAACAAAACTGACACGCACCCATGACAGAGCTGCAGCTCCGCCATCTTGGACTGAACTATCTTGTTACTTCACTACTCTTTGTAGAGTTACTTGGTCGACATAATGACGTAGTTGGAGCTTGACGGAATACAGTAGCAACCTAGCAACGGCAGTAAGCTGTGAGAAAGTGAAAATGGAACTTGTGAGCAGAAAAAGTTGTTGTTTGGCAGTACTTTCAGTCAAAAGAAGGCGATTCGAAACCTGGTAGGGACGGATTTAAATGTGGTTCATACCGACCTGTATCACTGTTAAATTCTGGTGTTAAAATACTTTCAAAACTGTTAGCGATGCGATTGGAGGCACCCTTGTCATGCCTGATTTCAACCGACCAGACAGGTTTCATTAGAGGGCGTTACTTATTTTCTAATGTGTGACGTCTTTTAAATGTACTTTACAGTCCTTCACCTAATGTCGCACCAGAAGTTGTGGTGTCGTTAGACGCCTTGGAAAAAGCTTTTGACCGTGTAGAATGGGATTACCTTTTCTTTGCATTGAAACAATTTGGTTTTGGTAAAACATTTAGCCAGTGGATCCAACTCCTTTACTCCTTCCCACAAGCATCGGTGATCACGAACCAGCTCCGCCCACAAAATGTTCCCTTATCTAGAGGCACCAGACAAGGTTGCCCACTTAGTCCACTTTTATTTACATTAGCAATAGAACCATTGTCCCTCGCCTGAAATCTACACCCTCCATACAGGGTATTCCTAGATGGGGAGTGGAAAATAAACTATCCCTTTATGCGGATGATATGTTGCTCTACATATCAGACCCACTGTTAGGTATCAATAAAATACTTACACTGCTGCACACTTTTGGACAGATCTCTGGCTACAAACTTAATTTATAAAAAAAGCGAATGTTTGCCTGTAAATGAATCAGCGAGGAAGATCCCAGATCATGCTCTACCATTTCATATATCAAGGTCAGGTTTCAAATATTTGGGCACTAATATAACTCCTGTCTTCGAAGATCTTTTCGATGGGAACTTTGCCCCACTCATTGCCAAACTTAAATCAGATCTACAAAGGTGGGATATCTTACATTTGACCTTAGCTGGCAGAGTGAACTGTGTCAAAATGAATATATTACCAAGGTTTCTATTTTTGTTTCAATGTCTCCCTATTTTCTTATCAAAATCCTTTTTCCATCAGATAGACACGTTAATTCCAAGATTCATATGGAACGGTCATATTCCTAGGATAGGTAAAGACCTACTCCAGCGACCAAGAGCAGTAGGTGGGTTGGCCCTCCCTAATTTTCGAGCTATTACTGGGCAGCAAACATCCACAAAATAACACATTGGGTGCAATCTCCAGATACAGATCGGTGCGAGAGCAGGTCATGTGTGTCAACCTCTCTACATGCTCTGGTCACATCTAGCCTCCCTGTCAAGATTTTTCAGTTTACATCTAACCCAGTGGTCATCTCAACTCTCAGAATATGGACTCAGTTTAGAGGGCATGCTAACACGAAGAGAACACTTTTGATTCAGAGCCCGCTGTGTAACAATCACACGTTTTTACTAGCCAAATTAGACCAGACCTTTGCAGGATGGCATAGGAAAGGGATCCACAGATTTGGGGATCTTTACAGGAATGGCCTATTTTCTAGTTTCGATGACTTGAGTTCTAAATATGACCTTCAAAAACTGACTTATTCCGTTACTTTCAAGCCCGCCAATTTGCTAAGAGCCATAGCTCACAATTTCCTGCTCTCCCGGAGAAATCCCTAGTGGACTCACTTTTAGAAGTTCCTTCTGGGTTGAAAGGTTTCACAGCCAATGATTATGTTACTTGATGATGTCAAGATAGACAAGATCAGAACTGCGTGGGAAGAGGAACTTGGAACTGGAATCTCAGAAGACGTTTGGACTAAAGCTCTAACAAGAGTGAACAGTAGCACTTCCTGTGCAAGACTGGGTCTAATTCAATTCAAAGTTCTTCACCGCCTACACTGGTGTAGAGCTAAGATATCTTCATTCTATCCTAATGTTGATAGCAAATGTGTAAGATGTCAATTTAATGTAGCAGACTTGACACACATGTTTTGGTCATGCCATAAACTAGCACGGTACTGGTAAACTATATTTGATGTACTGCCTGAAGTGCTTGGGACAGCTTTAGAACCATGCGCTACAATTGCCATATTTGGTGTAGCAGATGAAGGCACAAACTTGACACAAAATCCACTCAACATCATAGCATTTGTCTCTTTACTGGCACGTAGATGTATTTTGCTACTTTGGAAGTCAAGCTCCCCGCCCCCTGCAGCACAATGGCTTAAGGATGTAATGCTGTTTTTACATCTAGAGAAGATTACATTTACAATAAGAGGCTCTAACAAATTCCTCTCAGTGTGGGAATCTCTATTGTCATACTTTAGCAACCTCCAGGCCCTACCGGTGTAGTGAGTGACCATCCTGGCCGATTCTGAAGGATTGACTGCCCCCCTCCATATTCAAGCTACAATAGACACCTGGCTATAGTATTCCCCTATGGTGTGTCGTCACAGAGTTTTGAAGGCGTGCCGTCCTTCACGGTAATCATATTTGTTTATGTTTCAATTCTAAGTATGTATTTTCTTTATAATTGTCTGCATTGTTAATCTTATTATTTCTTATTTGGTCCAGTCGGGGTGGGATGGCGTGGGTTGAGAGGGGATTGTCATGTGCAAGAAAAAGGAAAAACTCATATCTGTAACGATGTGTCTGTTCATAATCTATATTTCTCAATAAAAAGAGGTTTAAAAAAAAAACTGAATTGGACTGAACTATCTTGTTACTTCACTACTCTTTGTAGAGTTACGTGGTCGACGTAATGACGTAGTTGGAGCTTGACGGAATACAGTAGCAACCTAGCAACGGCAGTAAGCTGTGAGAAAGTGAAAATGGAACTTGTGAGCAGAAAAAGTGTTGTTTGGCAGTACTTTCAGTCAAAAGAAGGCAATTCAAGTCGAGCTACATGTTCAATTTGCAATGCCGATTTGTCTCGTGGTGACGAGGACCCTAAACAATACACAACATCGCCTCTGTTAAGGCATTTGCGTATGAAACATCCGAAAGAATACGAGTTGTGCACGAAGGAATCTCCAGACAGCAGCCAAAATGCAGCAACTTCAGGTATGGCAAAGGAAGGAGAGTCACAGCTAAAAACTTGTGTTAACCAGACCGAGCCTCTCCCGGGCTGTCAGCTGTTTTCTCTGTAAATGAGTCTTCCTACAGCGGGAGCGGAGCGACCCAACGGCCGGCTGCTGCTCGTTAGCTATCGGTAGCTTTCTAATTCCACCCACCCAACATGTCTTCATCATACACTGGTTGGCGAAAGTTTGCAAAACAAAATTGTCACTCATCTGGCGATAGCGATGTACTTTCCTACTATGTGAATAGAGCGTGGTAGCCTACTTTATGGGATTATAAATCTAAAAGGCTAATATTTTGGATATTGGTTGGATCTTGAGATAGGGTAAACATAGGCCTTGTCAAAAATAGTTTTTCCCACTTGTGTGCCAGGCAAATCTGCCCCAAAAATCTGGGTTCGGTGCATCTCTAAGATAAATAGAAAACATTTTACACGTTAATATTTTTAACATGCTGAAACAAAAAGTTCTGAGGACATTCTGTTGCCTATTCTTTTTTTTTTTTAGACTTAAAATACAATGAAAAATGCACTGCTGTGGACGTTGTTTACTTCATTAATGTGTTTACTGTGTTAAGAATGGGAGTAGGGTTCGGTTCGGTTTGGGGTTCGGCAGAATCTTAACCAGTAGGTTTGGTATTCGGCAGAAGCCCAAAAATCTGGGTTCGGTGCATCTCTAAGATAAATAGAAAACATTTTACACGTTAATATTTTTAACATGCTGAAACAAAAAGCTCTGAGGACAGTCTGTTGAGAACAAGTGATGCAGTGTCCCCATTTTGGCCAATGAGTAGCAACAATATATGTTCCATGATACATAGGAGACAGGAAACTGAGCAGTCTGTCTGTCCCTGTCATCAATCTGCTGATATACTAATTATAAGCATCACATCTCTAACAAAGCAGAACAAAAGCCCATTCAACAGGTATCAATGATAACAGTGTCCCTTCAGTCTAGTCACTGTATGTTTCACAGACTTACATTAGCATACCTATATAATCAAATATCTAAATGTATTCAAATCTAAGTGTCTGTTTTTCAAGCTTTACAAAATAATTCACTTTAAATATTATCTTATTTTTCTATAAAAGTAAATCCCCTGAACATTTTTAGTTCTGAAAACAAAACATTTAAATTATGAAGTAGAAGTCTTAATAGTTTGATATTTATAAGCCAGTTGATATTATCATGCAGAGTCTGACTGCAGTGTTTAAACAGATAAAGCCTTCATTTTGCAGATCCTTCTTTGTTTCTCAGTACAGTTCACTGATCTCCATTTATTGGTCTGGACAGACATTACACACTGACCATCAGTAGGAGGAGGAGGAGGTTGTGGTGTCCAGTAGCTGAGGGAAGAACATGATGTTTAGATCAAGGCTGATAGATTTTATGATTCAAAGTGTTTAGGAATGTGTCTCTTACCTTACAGTCAGATTACTTCCATCAATCCACTTCCATCTCCCACCTTCAGCTCTCAGGCCAAACCAGTATCCATTAGTTCCTGAACTACCCTCGCTGTATTCATTGAGTGTTTTCTGAAAAGAGAGAAACAGTTACCAGATACTGTACTTAAATAACCACGCTGTGATTGTTACGTGGCAGGGAATAATAGGACCCAAACGCAGAGAGAGACAGGCAGGCAGGAGAAAGTTGGCGTTAAGGATTTATTGAGAACCAAAACAGCATCACAGAGACATGAAAAAACACAAGGAAAAACTCACAGGACCGAGAGAACGCAGGGAAGATTCCAAACAAAGGCACATGGCTGAGACACACTGACAGGGCACAGACAGGGCAAAACACAAAACAATCTGACAGGAGACAAAGGGAACACAGAGGCTAAACACAAGAGGTGATGATCAAACAAGGAACAGGTGAGACAGCAGGTGAAACACATCAGGGCGGGGCAGGACAATCAGACAGGCGGGAAAACACAGGAAGTAAAACTAGACGAGACAAGACAGAAAACCAGGCTGTCAAAATAAAACAGGAAACAGAAATAATCATCAAAGAACAGGAATACACAATACAAACAGAAAAACTAAATATAAACCATCCATGGAAAATACAGGAAACAGAAATATAAACAACCATAATAATCGTTAAAAACAGGGAAACAAAAACCACAACAGTGATTCAATTTAGAGACTCAGTGTGTTCAGACAAACAAAAAATACATTTCAATGTAATAATTGTCTGATAAAAATGTCCACAGTGTTCTCATTACCTTTTCCTCTTCATTATGTACAACAACCAGATCTGAACCCTTTCCTCTGCAGTCTTCTAGAGCTTCTTCCCAGGTTTTCTGATCAGGAGGTTTAGCGTCATGAAACACATAACAGTTGGTTGCCTTGGACTCTTTGGGTAACCAGCCCTTCTGACAAGCTTTACACACTCTCTCTGAAACAACAGAGATCAACCAATAAACAACATTACTGCAATATGATATTAATATTATTATTGATTATTTTTCAAACTAATTAATGGGCTCTGAACATACCGTCATTTATTTTGGGGCAGTAGGCATCAATGCTCCACTGAGCTCGACTGACGTTGAGTTTATTCCAGTTTGTCTCCATGTTTTGTATTTCTTCTGTTAAGTTCTTCCTCTGTGTCTCCAGCTGCTGGTTTACTGCTCTCAGGTTCTGGACCTCTGCAGTCAGGTTTGTGATCTTGCTTTCTAAGACAGTATAGTTTTGTGTCAGGTTGCCCAACTGGACTGTCAGATTGTTGTTGTCCCTCCTCAAGTTTTCATTGGCTAAGATGAGATTGTTGTTGAGGTTTGTCAGGTTGTGATTGGCCGCCATCAGCTCACTTTCATCACTTAACCCTTAAAGTGGTAAGCATAAATAAATTTGATGGAAAAATTATTCATTGCTATTTTTTTTTATGTATCTAGACTTTAAATGACACAAGTTCATGTTTTTTTTTTTCAAAATATTATCTTTATTTTCTAAAGTATGTTCCAAGATACATCGCCCATTTAGGGTAACATTTTGGATTGTATTCTTTTTATTATAGTTCATATGCCAACTTTTAAAATATTTTATAAACAATTAATTAGCTACATTATTTAATGTTATCTAGACATTATAAGATAAATTTGGAAAAAAACAGAACTTTATCCCCCAAGATGCATTGCCCATGTAGGATATACATTTAAAATTTCATAACTTTTTAAACAGTTCATGTGCTGATTTTTATAACACCTTTTTCCTGTTTTGTTTTTTTGATTCTACCATATTCCTTGTGTTGCCCCACACCAGATACATTATATGGACAATGGAAGCTGTTTCTTGCACTGTAGAAACGTCTGACAGAAATTCCCTGAGAACGTGTGTATACTGGTGAATTCATCAATAATACGAGAGTAAAATATAAAGTATCAATGTTGCACACCTTTATCCTATTCAATATCTGTAGAAAACAGGCCTCAAAACATAAGTATATCTGTGAGTGATGAGCCCTGTTAAATACTCTTATATGGGCAATGTATCCCCCAGGATACAGGCATTCAATGCCTGATTATCAAAGTTGTGAGAAGATCATTTTAAAAATATCCACAAGAACAAGAAGAAGAAAAACTATCCTTATAAAACTATTTTCTAAAACAAAATCACTGTAAAATATCATAAACGTGAAAAATATAACACTTACCTCATGGCCAGTGTCTTTGTCCAAATATGCTGCCATTTTGGATTTTGATACAAATGTTTGGAATGTTGGCCTAAAGTCACATGACCTGATTACATGACCCATCACCCCATCAGTGTTTCTCATCAACTGCAACCACATAATGCCCCTCCCCCCATAGCTCCTCCCCCTACAGCCTGTTAAGTGACTGTATCCCCCAAGACACAGAAACTCTTTAAGCAACTGCAAATTGCAAATTAGCTTCTTAATCATATTCATAATGCAATTTTGAATTTGTAATTTTGCCACTTTTGGAAGCTATTTTCTGCCTGTCTCACTTTTAAGAATATTTCAACAAATCTCTTGAAAAGGCTCAAACCAACCGCTGTATGTGGTGTGGACGGTGATGTGGGATTGACTCCAAAGCTACAGTGGCCATCTTTATTGTTATGAAGGAACCAGTCACCCAGTGCTACAGTGTGGCTCACTGTGTCACAGAGCTCCATTAGAAAAGATAGATGTGACTTTGATACACACACTGTATACTTGTTTGTGCACACATCCATTGTTGGTTTGGGTCTGATCATGGGATTTGTTGAAGAACAAACATAGATCATCACTTGACTTAGGGCGCTATCACACCTATAGTTCGGTGGACTCGTGTGATTCATGGCTGAAGTTGCAACATTGTTGCATTTTTCATTTGGTTCGATTTGCTTTCACACTGCACTTTGTCAAACACACTGTACCACACTTTACCACTGTAAAACACACGTCACACAATTGAGACGGTTGCTCGATATTGGACAGAATATCCAAAGCTCTTCTGGTCTCAGAAATAATGGAGCAACACCACATTTATAACGACTCAGGTTTTCTGGTTCTGCTTTAGAGTTTGTAATATTTCAGAAGAAGGTGAACAATGAGCAGCTGACAGACAGCGAGTGAAGTAGAGCGATGATGATGATGTCACCCAGACAACCAGCCATGTGTGCTCAGAACAGCTTATGGACCTGAAAGTTATCGTCCCTTAAGTCATATATAAGTCTGTACATTGTGTGCAAGGTTAAATTGCAGGCTAGTAAATGCTGTTTTGGTTCACTTCCTGTATTTGGGTCGGGTCGCGTTCTCACCTGAAGTGAACTGAACTCTAGTTCACTTGGAAGTGAACTGAGACCCTCTTTTTTAAGTGGACCAGAGTTTGGTTGTTTGATCATCACCAGAGTCCAGATGAGCTTTAACACCGCCCCAAACAAACCGGACTATCGGACCAAACGCTCCAGGGTTTGTTTTAAACGGACCAAACAAGGGAGGTGTGAACGCAACCTTAACCTTTAATTTCTTTTATGCGTACAGTGCATGTGTGTATTTTCTCATTGGGGCTCTGTCTCATTCTGAATGTGGCAAATACATGACTGATATCAAATATTGGTTACAGATGATAACTAATACTGTTATTCTTTAAGGTGTGTCTCATGTCTAAGTGTGAGTTCATGCATGGACTGCCTGTTCAGTATACTTACGGTAGTAGAGGACGATGACTGCTATGATGCCCAACAGCAGAATGACACAAAAAATCCCCAAACAACAGGCCAGCCGCTGATACTGGAGACGTCTGTTGTTTGCTTTCTTGTCGAGCAAAACTCCTGCTGTGAATCAGGAAATGATTTATTGCCAAGTAAGTAATAGTAGTAAAATTATTATAAAATTATTTTACATTAACAACTTACCGTTTGTGTCAGCGGTTGGTTCGTTTGTTTCGCTTTGTACCTTCATTTCATCATACACAGTTTCCTCCTCCTTTCTAGCTGAAAGGTTGAAGGACACAATATCGTAGTTAATTACTGCGTAGTGGTGAAATTAAGACTTTAAAAGCTTATTTGTTCATGTCAAAGTAACAAAAAATCCCTCCTGATGAGGATCGCTTCATATGGAGGCCCTAATGCTTCCGTAAGTAATATTTTTTTAATTTTGTAAACACAAGATAATAACTTATAGGAACAAGTTAGTTATCTTAGAAATATTGCATACTGTTGAGTGTAATGGTTGATATTGTTATGTATATTTGTATCTATGGATTGGACTTTAGTATTTATTGTAATTCAAACTTGTATTATTAATTGTATTAGCTGTATTAGTGTTTGTGTTGACCTGCCAAGGGACTACAGATTAAAATTATCGAGTTCCTAAATCGGGTACAATGCATCTCTTCTTCTTATGTGATAATAATGTTGTATATGGTCACTAGGAAATATGTTGTAAACTAAACTCATATGTCTCTCACGACTTCAGATACACACAGTCACCATATCATTTTCAGAACTCAGCTGATCAAGATTATTTTAGACTTCAGGGGCTCCATGCTTTTGTCCTATAATGTAGTATGTTTCATAAATCATAAAAAAAATGTCAAACAGGGAACTGTCAGCTAAAACCACAGATGTTGAAATTGTCTCGCACTTAGTGGATCCTAGACAAAAAGGGGAAACTGCCTTTTAAGGGGAAATACTTAAAACACTTTAAAACCCTCTCAGTCTCAGCCATTTTTTCTTTAGTTCGCTTGCTCTCCTTGTGTAATAATGCTTGTATAACCTAGGGTGACCAGACGTCCCGAAAAAATTTGGGACAGTCCCGAAATCAAGCAGTTGTCCCGAATCCCAAATCCTGCCCCAATTGTCCCGAAAATTAGAGCAAAGACTCAAAAGCAGACTCTCGAGTATTTCTCTCGGGAGGTGGGGGGGGAGTCAGGCGTCAGGCTGCATGCTAGCAGCAAACTACACATAGCCACGTATAGCCACGCTTTCCAAAACACAAATCTTCATCTTGTTTAACACACAACTTTAATCAAACCTAGATTTTTTTTTAATGGTATATGTTGTTTTTTTTTACTCTCGAGTAGTTATAGTCTGATAGAACATTAAAAACACCAATTCAAAAAAAAAACACGAATGCGAACAATAACGACTAAACCTTTTGGCTTCTGAAAATTGTTTTTCCAAGTGTTGGCAATCAGGGGAAACAAAAATAAACACTGTATCCTCCAGGCTTCATTCTACCGTCTCTTTATCTATCTGCCTCTGCTGATCCTCTGCCTTCCAACACACACTCACACACACACACACACACACACACACACACACACACACACACACACAATTCCATATCAGATCCTAAATATTTAGACTCTTTTCTACCCGTACCACCAAAATTATGGAGGTATTTGGATTTTCTATTCTGATCAGAACTGTATTTTCTATCCAGTATTAGTGAAGAAAATCCCAGTACAAAAAATCAATATTGCTTATGATCACATGAACACAGAAACAGTATCTGATCCATAGCAACAGCATAAGTTCCAAGATATTTATCATTGATATACTGTATTTAAAAAAAAAATACTAAACTTACCTTGGGTTGGAGGATGATTTTTACTTTTGAATACAACCGAAGCGTAGTTAACTTCCTCCTCCGCCATGGTTACAGTCGCTCTGTTGGGTTCTGTCTGACTTGCAGACAGAGAAGTACTGCTGAAATTAATACACAAGGCATCTGTACATCTGATAAGAACAACTTCTGTTTTTGGTTGAGAAAGGTATTTGCAATCATGACTGGCTGAATATGATCTTCCAAACCATATACAGTGTTTTCTTTAGTACTTAACATGCTCTGTTAACAAAATAAGCCTTCTATCTGTTATTTATATCTTATATCTGTACTGTAACTAAAACCATAAAAGCAACACTGCTCAATGTAAGATCACTATCTAAGTATTTTCTAATCAATGATCTGATTACTAGTTATGAATTACACATATTACATATTTACAAGAAATAATAAGTTCATCATACTGAGAATAAACATCCATCACTCAACACCTATTACTCATGTCAGTTTACAGGAGCGTATCCCAGAATGCAAAGCGTGAAAGGCAGAGGAACATGTAAACTCTAAAAGCAGCAAACACACTGAGGCCAGATCTGCTTCTGTCTCTTCTTTGATAAACATGTTACATAAACTGACATTTACAATAGAAAGAGAAAAATCAATCCAATATCTAATTGCACTGATACTTTTAATCCAAGTGTCAATTTTTCCAACACACACCAACAGCTTTGAAAGTCTTCATAGTTTTATAGCCACTTGATATCATCATGACTGACTGGAGTGTTTAAACAGATAAAGCCTTCTTTTTGCAGATCCATTGTTTTTTTTTTTCTCATCACAGCTCACTGATCTCCATCCTAGAGACGTAAAGAGTGGCCTAAAATTTTAGTGGCCTAAAATAAGTGTTGATACACAAATGTTTGTTTAAATCATGGCTGTGAATTTTGCCATTTAAAAAGCATTTCCTGTCAATGTGTTGTCATGCTTTAAAAGCATCATGCATTATGAAAAATAATATTAAAACTACACAAAAGATGAGATGCTTACAGTAACATTTATGTTTTTAAAACAACAGAGCCTGTGTGAAGGCTGATAAGGAAATGATAAATTTGTACTAATTTCCATTTCTCAGAAAAGTGTGTGGTTTCTAGTTCTGCTTTGAAGCTATGAAATAGTTGTTGTTTGGTTAGCAGCGAATGTCTCAAGTCTTCTCCTTTAATGGTGGTAACCCACACTGTGTGTCTGCAGCATCTTCCCACGCTGCTGCTGCCAACCTTTCATCAACAGACAGTAACTTTTATCATAATCAAATAGATTCAATACATTATATCTGCTGAGATTGAAGACCCATTTCACAAACTTAAAAATCTACTTTTCAAGTTCATTGTTCATCACACTGAGAACAAACATCCATCACTCCTCCCCTGTACCTGCCTATGTCTGTTTACAGGAGCATATCCCAGCATGCAATGCGTGAAAGGCAGAAAGAAACAGATTCAACACACAAACACATTAACCTGACCTGCCCGTGTTTGGACTGTGGGAGAAACCCATGTGAACATGAGGGAACATGTAAACTCTAAAAGCAGCGAACCCACTGAATATATCAGCCTGTTTTGGGTCACTATCAAACATCCATTGTAACCCACTAAACAAAATCATATCAATGAGCAGTATAAAAAAATAAAAATAACTCACCCCCCCCCACACACTGCACAATTAACAATTAAGTTTTAATCTGTGAGTCTGGCAGCAAGACGCTCCTCTTCTGAGAAACTCCCCGTGAGGTATGACACGTTGCGGAGGACGGAACAAAACTACAGCGTAGCCGGAACACAGCAAAGACAAGCCGAGTGGATCATTGGGGTAAGAGAGCCATGTTGAGTTTTGTGCCTACATCCATCAGTTATAAACTCATATCTATTAAATAATTTATATAGCCTATACATATCTACTTATTTTTATTTTACATTCCTTTAATGTTTTTATTGTCTATTCTTCATTCTTTGTGTGTTGAGCTTTGCAAGTTTTTTACCTTCTGACTGCTGGACTGCAGGTGCGTGATATGTGTGGTATATTGTGCTGTGTTACTGAGTATGTGAACTGTACATGGGAACTGTGAACAGTGTGACTGTGCATAGGCATAATTTACAGACTGGCCAGTGTAACCAAAAACTCCAAAACCTATTATAATTTCCATTCCATAGAGACATTTGCACCATAAGGTGATGCAGAAAAATTCACCAGAATGCAGAAAATGAAGTGTTTGTTGTGCTCAAAATTTCAATTTTGCTCGAAAATGGAGATCTCAACCTTAAACATGTTACAACATCCTGAATAAGGTTGTTCCTTCTCTTAGTTGATTAACATGTGCTGACATTTTTGAAAAAAAAAAAAGGAGAAAAGCAACAATATCTGGCATACACTTTATTCAATGCAATGGACTAAATTATGAAACTGCTTCTAGATAGAAAGATAACACTTAACCATCAGCTGTACAAGGAAATATTGAAACAGACTCTGGAACATTCTGTTGAGAACAAGTGATGCATCGCCCTCTGTTGGCCAATCAGGAGCAACAAAATAAAATGTCATAGAAACAGGTAATATAATAAGCAATGCCAAAAATCCTCTACTAACCGGTCTCTGGCATTGCATCTTTGACAAAGAAGAAGAAAATCATATTTAAAGTTATTGATAATTAACTAATTAATTAGTTTAGTGCCCCTTCAGGCCAATCACTGTATTTTCTTAAATGTTGGTGTCAGTAGTCAGACACACCATACCTCTATAATCCAATATCTAACTCAGTTACATTTAATCTAAGTGTCGGTTTTTTCAGACACACAAACAGCTTTGAAAGTGTTCATAGTTTCATATTTATAAGCCAGTTGATATTAGCATGCTGAATATGACTGCAGTGTTTAAACACATAAAGCCTTCTTTTTGCAGATCCATCGTTTTCTGTCAGCACAGCTCACTGATCTCCATCCTACGCCCTGGACAGAAACTGCACACTGACCGACAAAGGGAGGTCCTATCCAGAAGCTGAGGGAAGAACAAGACGTTTAGATCAAGGCTGATAAAAGTTTATGATTCAAAGTGTTAGGAATGTGTCTCTTACTCTACAGCCAGATCACTTCCATCAATCCACTTCCATCTCCCATTTTCAACTCTCAGGCCAATCCAGTATCCACTCTCATCTTGCTTACCCCAGCTGTAACCATTGATCATATCCGCTGCAGTTTGCTCGAGTTTCTTCCCAGGTTTTCTGATTAGAAGGATCGGCGTCATGAATCTCATAGCAGTTAGACTCGTTGAGTAACCAGTCCTCCTGACAAGCTTTACACTGTCTCTCTGAAACGACAGACACCAACCATAAACAACTGCATTGTGATATTATTTCTATTGCATATTGTTTGACTTCATTAATTGGATCCTAACAAACCGTTATTTTCTTTGGGGCAGTAATCATCAACTGTCGTCATGTTTCGTATCTGTGTCTCCAGCTCCTGGTTTCGTGCCTTAAGCTGCTGGTTTTGGGATGTCAGCTGCTGGTTTTCTGCCCTCAGCTTGGTGCCATTTTCAGAAATGACAGAGGTAACTATAGTGACAGAGTGTTGTTATATTATAGAAATACACAACGAAAGAAGCAATTTACATGATCATATTAGATATTAAAAGATAGACTGACATATATCTTTAAACAATAGTCAGGTGTCCATATGAACATTGATATTTTTGCTCTGATCATTCCTCCAGTTCATACTGGAGAATAAGAGATCCCTTTCTAATGTTCTTCCAATATAGGAGATAGGGGACAATGTCCACAGTCCTACTTCTGTGAAAAAATACATTCATAATTTTACCTTATCAAGTAGTCTAAATATTTTCCAAAGTCACGTCTTCATCGCTGTACAGGACCAGTATGAAGAGGAGGAAGGATAACACCAAGCAAGAACTGTTTCTATGTACATATGGGCATCTGACAAACTTGACAAATGTGAACCTGTCCTTTAAATAAGGACTACCAACAACAAGTTTAGACAGTGGTACTCACAGTAGATACGAAGGCCCATGATGACTAACAGTATCAGCCAACACACTGCTATCGGTGGAAAAGACTGAGAGAAGAAGAGAGACCTCTGGTCTGAGAGAAAAATAAGGATTCAGTCAAATTTATGTTGATTTAAAGGTACATTGTGAAGAAATGTAATTATTATGCTTGCATTGCCAGTGTGTGAACGGATTGTAACTTAACTTAAAAACTGAGACATTCCCCGAAATAGCAAACAGCTAACAGCTAACAGCTAATCAGCTAATTCATCCATTTAAAAATCCAAAGGATGTGACATTTACGCACACTTTAGAATGACTTGGCTCTCGTCAGCTTTTCCTACAGGGCCAACAGTTACCAACAAAGTTAGCTTGTTTGCTAATGCAGACAAATTACCAAATTATCAACTTTAGTTTTGAGTGGACAACGTCAGCTAATTCATCCAGGCTTCTGGGACTGAACTGGCTGGTAAATTGGCTACAGGGACGTCGTTAGGGCCTGTTTTAGGGGGGCTGAAGCTACCCCAAAATGTTCCTAAGCCCCCCTAAATAATTATAAGAACAACAATAACAATTTGATTTATCCTCATTCATATTTAGACGCAACAAATTATAGAATATACAGAAGTTAGACAGAAGTACAAAGAGTCGTTGTGCTATCAAGATGATGCACCGCACCGCCTCGTTGCATTGGTGTGAACTGGCAGCTTTCAGAGCGTTGTGAGTAACTGGAAGATTCATCTCGCCTCGTCGCTACTCTTTGGTCTAAACTCGCTATGCACCCTCCGCCCCCACACACACACAAAACACACATACACACACACCGATACACGTTAATGGTGAAAGGAAGATTGATTACACATAGTGATACAGAGTAAAATTGTAAGTTGTTTTAATGACCTGCTTACCTTTAGCTACGTTTTCTTGAGGAAAGGAAAGGGATATTTTGGTTTGCTATGGAAAACTAAAGTCTAGCTAGAGTGAACGAGCGAAATACAAGAAATGGTTAACTTAGCAAGCTAATCACAACTCTTTATTCATTGCCAATAATATAGCCTATCTCTATAGTAGGCCTATTCTAAAACAATATCAATCCCCATAGAATGTTGTTGTCACTGAAAACTAAATGCCATAGGGTCCCTGTTAATGCTGTTGTACCGTTGTATCCTTCAATTCATGGAGCAGATGAGATGGATATTGGAAGATATTTCAGCAGAGAGAAAGAGAAGCAGGAGATTGGTAGAGCAGTTGATTCTGAGGGAGCCGGTGTGATTGAGGTCAGTAGTGGTCTATAGGTCTAAGGATTGTTTGGTTTTCTTCTAACAATAAGAATTTGTTGGCAGGTCTAGGTACTATGCATAGCTAAATTATTTCATTATATTTATTATACATGCTAGCTATATTCTAAACAATTTAACGTTCTTCATTCATAGGCTGTGATAAATACATTTGTAGATGTTGCCTAAAATGTAGGCTAGGCTAAAGATGAGCACATGCCCACAGATACACATGTAAAAATAAAATGAAAGCAATCCCACATAAGTACATACAGTATATACAGAAATCATTACTCCAAATCTTTTATTCCTTCCATCATCAGGTTCTTGTTTTTAGACAGTAGCCACTTTAAATAGAGTCGTCTTAATATCTTACATGATAAAGTATGCAGTGATGCCTATTATTTTCTTTTTCTTGTACTGCTATTTGTCATATTAGTTTAACTTACCAACTTATTAGCTGTCTGGCCTCTGTTTCTCTGTTTTTGGACATTTTGTATGTTGTTTCATGTGACCAATTTGCATTTTTTCGAAAGTCATTAAATTAGCATCAGGGTTTTGTTTTATCTTAAAGGATAAGACAGAAGGGACAGAGTAGAAATGGAAGAAGAGGATATGTCTGTTACTTTTTACTTGTTAACATATTGGTTTCTTGCCTGGTTGTTGACATAAGTGTAGCTCTAATACAGTAACGAAAAGATGTGAGTGCAAACAAAGTTCAGTCTTGTGTACGCCACGCCACTGTTTTGGCAGATGATGCCCAGGATGTTGCTGACGTCGAGTGAGTGCGAGCAACAGGATGTTGACTGCAGTTTAATTAACAGCCAACAGTGACATTAGTACCAAGGACTTTCTGAAAATTCCACATATTTCCTTTAATACAGTCAAAAGTGCTTTGAAAACATTAAGCTTTTAAATATTCACATTTCGAAAATTCATCACAGACAAAATGTTAAGATAAATAAAGATCTGTAAATACATCTCACGCTTAATAATAATAAATGTGTGAAATGTACCTGAGGGGCTGCCACTTTCTCCACAGTGCATACTGGTGCATTACCATAGCTAGCTTCGCCCCGATTTCCTCTGAAAGATAAACATCAAACAAATGTTTATATGTTCATAATGCAGTTTTATGGCAAATATGTTGAGAAAAGATGGATTATATGATCAATGTTAATATTGTAAAATCACTTTCATTCAAAGAATCAAGATCAATAATCAACAATCCTAAAATCCTCCTTTTTAAAATACATTATTTGCTGTTTCCGTAAGTTGATAAATCGTCAAAGCTTTTTTCCATGATTTACTCAACAAACAACAAAATACATGAAATCATTCCCAATGTGTTGAGCAGAGTGGTAAACACATAATGCAAAAGATGGAATCTGAGATGTATTTGGACATTTTTAAACCCTGTTGGTGCTGTTGTAAAGCATTTAAACATCTCATATTTGAAAACACACAAAGAAAGTAGAGAAATATCCTGGTACATATAAATATCTAGTAGATAAGATATAAAAATATAAAAATTAAAATATTTCAATGTACCAATTTCCTCCTGTGGTTTTCTGTTCATCCTGAACAAAATGTTTAAAGTCCTGCTGCAGTCCTGTGAGAGCTGTTAGGAGGCCGCCTGCTCCACTGTGATGGTCTGATTTGAGGCTGATTATGTTGTTCGTTCTACATTGGTGAAATTATTTTCAATCAGCATTATGTAAGAAAAAGACAATAACAACAACAATAACAACAACAACAACAACAACGTGTCACAGCGCTTTTATTTAATGTAATGAAACATGAATTTGCCTCTAGATAGATAAATAGAAAATATTTTTACATTAATATTCCTAACATTCTGAAGCAAAAAGCTCTGAGACATTCTGTTGAGAACAAGTGAAGCAGTGTCCCCATTTTTGGCCAATGAGTAGCAACAATATATGTTCCATGATACATAGGAGACAGGAAATTGAGCAGTCTGTCTGTCCCTGTCATCAATCTGCTGATATACTAATTATAAGCATCACATCTCTAACAAAGCAGAACAAAAGCCCATTCAACAGGTATAAATGATAACAGTGTCCCTTCAGTCTAGTCTGTATGTTTCACAGACTTACATTAGCATACCTACAGTCATGAAAAATTAGGACACCCATGCTAAAGTTGACTAAAATTTAAATTAAAATAGCCCCCACATCATCACATACCCTTCACACCTACAGATTGGCATGGGTACTTTCCATAAAATCATCTCTCAATGCAAATCAAATCAGCTAATAGGAGCGGAGTCAGTCCGACGATGCCCGTGATGAAACGATGAGACAGTAGGGCCTACAACACGCCCTAAAGCATCCTCGTCCCCAGAATTTGTGGTATCCGATCTAACAATGCTGCGATGTGTTGATAAGAACCGCTGATACTCTTCTTGATTATGTTCAGCATCAATTTACAGACCTATGGAAATCTGGAGAGCACATCAGTCAATCCCAAAATGGCTACTCCAATATTCTGCTGTTGGAACATGGTATATATTCTGTGCATTGTTACAAGACGGGTGATGTAGGGTAGGGAGCAAGGAACTTCACCAAAGGATACGATCCATATGGAACTGGTCCAACAAAGTTACCTCTGTTTAGGGGGCCCCACTTTCCAGGATGCAAAAGCAAGTGTCCAAAGGTCCATCTGAACCTCTTAAAGCTTAAAGTTATAAACACCAGATACTATATGTCATTAGGCCTGGACATCCCTGGCTACAGCCCTGTATTTTGTTGCTATCACCTAGCAAACCGTCTCTAAGGAGGAAAGCTGTGAAAGGTGTATTTTCGGAGGAATCCTAGCCAAATCAGTGGAATACATTGATGCCATCAGCACAAAGTTTAGGAGCGCTATACTAATGATGGTGTTTAGCGTTTCTGTTTCCAGTCTCTGGTTCAGACTGTAACACACGGAGCTCACAAGCAGACCTGTGTGTCTCTTTCAGTGTCCTCTCTCTGTAAAACAGAGATGGGCAGCACGCCCGTGGTCTATGCAGCTTCGTTGATAATGGACACACCCACGCTGTGGGCATGCTGCAGCAGTTGTGTCTCGCTTTGTGCTCTGTGTATTTCTGTCTGTAGGCCTATTTACGGTTCTCCTCCTCCGATGAGAGCAGCTTACAGCCACTTCCCCTTAACTTTGTTCCATTCAGGAGACCAGAGTCTCAAATGGGGCTCTGTGTCTGTCAGAAGGTCGGAGA